>NW_027495290.1:0-288860 GCF_021521415.1 Bidens hawaiensis | reverse complement strand
AACTTGATTATCTAAAGTTACTGATGACTTCGAGACCTAGACTTTCATTACTGTTTTTTTATATATCCTGATTATTTATAACAAGTGTTTCATGAATTTGTGAACCTTATCAAAACATTGTTAAGAAAACCTTCTTGATTGAAAACGTTTCTAGAATCTCATGGTCGGACCTTCAGCTTTGTCTTGTGCACGGATTTTCACGCACGCCTCATAAACTGACACCCTATTCCTTATGCTCTGACTATGAATTTCCTTTTGACTGTACTACTCTGACCTATGTTCAACCCTCGGCCTTACATGTTTTATGCTCTATCGTAACAAACTCTAACTTCAGATTTTCTACAAGATAATCCTATTATCTCAACTCCTTAAACTCAGTACTGACTGACCTTCACCATATGGACACAAATCCGAGTAATCGATCAAACTCCTGCAACAACGTTACTTGTGGAACATATAAGCGCTCTCTCATTTTGTTTTCCCATATTATTTCCTTGGTATGGAACTTTAACATGAAACTTCCTTTACACAAGAAATTTTCTCTATACTTGAAGCATCTTATATCGAACATATGAGGACTAAATCCATCATGCAACCAACCGGAAATAACAACCTCTGTTAGCCGGCGTAAGGCTCTCCATTTTCAAAACCCTCCTGTGGAAACCAACCAAAACCATTAAACTTGTAATTCACAAAGTGGAAGCATCTGGTCAACAATGCGAATATTCTTATGGGTACGAACCTAGACAAGACACCTAATCCTTTGGGCTAAAGTTAAGAAACGAGTTCAAACTATTCTATTTCTTTTTCAGTTATACTTCACAATGGCAAAGTAATGATTGGTGATAGGAGCCACTTGCGATATTCTATTAGTGTTGTGGGTTAGCTACGTTACACCCTATATATAAGCACTAACAGTATGTTGATGGTGGGGACTAGAGCTAGATCGTTTCCCGATATTAGCCCTTAAGCATATTCACTCCTGCTTTGATTTTGTAGAACTGGTACACGCACCAAAGACCATGAATCTGAAATTTCGTAAAGCATCACAAAAAAATCATTCAAGCAAGACATTTCTCAACTTTTTATACTACTATGCGCTTTGACATTTTTATTATCGATAAACTATCGTTACGGTCTCAAAATATCATAATCATTAAAATTTCGAGACGAAATTTCTTTTAACAAGGGGATGATGTGACAACCGAGAATTTTTTTTAAACATTGGAAACTATGCCCAAACGCTAGCGACACTAATCAATAGACGGGATGTCTACTTGCTTTATTTTGATAGTACATATAAACGGTAAGTCTACTTAACTCATTTTGAACGTATATATAGACGGGAAGTCTACTTATTTACTTAGCGACACCTATCAATTTTTGGGACGAAAGTTATTTCAATAATGGGATAATGTGACACCCTGCACTTTCACGTTAACACCATTAACCCAACTCTGTTATCTTACACATCATGCATAACATTTACATTAGTCAATAAAGAGTCACACACATGATTCTGTCAATACGCGTTGGTGGTTAATGTCTTATTAGATATGTTTAAATAATTCAGATATAATCATTATATGTTAGATGATTTTATGTGTTACACGATTTAGTACATTACGCTCGCTAAACATGCTACTATTTATGATATAAAAAATACCACAAGCATATGTTTATAGTATTATCTATGTGAAATTACATGTTAAATGCTTATTTGTTTAGTTCCTAACTTGTATTGTGAAATTGCTATCGATTGTACGTAATTTGTAATTTTTCGGCTTTTATAAAATAGTTTTAACAAAAATATCAACTAGACTTTATTCTTATTAAATTGTTTTATTATTTTAGTCAAAATGATTTGTTATAACCCGGTTCGCCGTTAAAAAGTTTGTTTTTAAGCCACAACTTGTGTTAACGAGGACCATTCTTGTAAATTAGGATTAAAACATATTAAAATAAAAATCACAACCCTAATTCCACAAAAAACCATCGATCTACAGCTGCTCCCAATCTCTCATGACCTCAAGCAACCAACAAACCAGAATCACATTCTATTCAATCTTAATTCTTGCAATTGGTGGTGTCTTTGATTGATTCTTATCATTCCTAATGCTATTTGGTAAGTTTTATGTGTCAATTTATGTTTTGATGAGTTCTTCATAAACCATAGATGTTAAATCTCTTTAATTTTGATGATTATGATGTTAATTGATTAGTTAGAACCCTAGATATGACATAAACATGATAGGGTTTGAGTTTTGATGATAACAGTTTGCTGACAGATTCGTTCTCGTTTATTGATTGGTTTGTAACTTGATGTTAAACGATGATTATTGATCTATTCTTGATTCTAGGATATAGTATTCTGAGTCTAGCTTCCAGAAAGGTTAATTTTGTAATATTTGGACAAGTTTATGAATAGTTTTTATGATTTTACAAAAAACAGGTGTCAAATCTGATGCGGGGATTCAAATTCTGGTACGTTTTCCCGACATTATTACTTGAGATTAACAAAGCCAAATGAGTTGGTTCCACTCCTGGAACTTAGAATTATGAGTCTAAAAGATAACCTCAATTGGCCTTGCACAATTTGGATAAATGAGTTGAGAGAACCATGAAACAACTTTTTGTTGCGCAATATGCTGAACTGTTTGTACCCATCTGCAATGATTGAATTATTGTGTGTTTTGTATGCATGAGAAAATATTACTAAAAATTTCTTGAGAAACCTACTTCTTATTTTCTACTGTGGTAAATTTTGTATAATTTATCCTTGAGTTTTACTCAGTGAATAAAATCTGTTTCTAGATGCCATAATCTGTCTCGTGAACTGAATGATCATAAGTTGAGTTGTATTATGAATATTTGGTTTATTTGCTATGATATGAGGTGTGAATACATGTTAAGACTTTTGGTACAGTTGACATTACTAATTATTACCAAAGAGTCATCGTGTCAAGTTTGTGTTTATGTGTGAGCCCATACTTGGGGTTTAAGAGTCATGTGTTGTTGAACACGTTCTCATAACTTAAACACTTGTACTAGGTAACGGTTAGCGAGTCAATTGCATCCTTTTGGTTTTGAGAAAATTATATTACACGCGACACCAGGTGAGTTCATACTTTTTCCTATTTGTTTTCTGGAGAGAAAACACAAAATTATTTTCGTATACATGTTTTCTGGATTGAAAACACTAAACTTTTTCGTATACTTGTTTTCTGGATTGAAAACACAAAACATTTGCCTATATATGTTTTCTGGATTGAAAACACGGACGCACTTACATACTGGTTTTCTGGAGGAAAACGCAACAACTTATTTTGGATTTATGTAATTTCTTATATATCACAAGTTTATACTAGATGCCCTTATATCACTCAAAGTCCTTACGTTACCTTGAACCGATAGGATGGGATCGCGGGGTTATATGGAGTAGTACTACTGGGTTTGACAAACCCCACCCGGGCTAGTCGCGCTAGCACGGATGTGATGTCGTAAAACGGGTGTTATATTTACCTAGCTTTTATACGCCAGTGTTGGTGATAGACCTGGTAAGAAGGCATACATACAGTCAGCTTCGGTTCAAACGTCTAGTAGCTTGTAAATGGTTAGCTTCCCTGTTATATTTGGAAAGTGCTAAATCTACTTACACATATGCTACTTATGCTACGTATACTACATATACTATATATACTACTTTTACTAAAACTTTTGAACTCACCAACCTCGTGTTGACCCTTGAGTATTTATACTTGCCCAGGTTTCTAGATGTGCTAAGGAGCGGGTTTGCATTGCTTATGTTTGGAGTCATACTTGTTGCATGGACTTTTATTTCACATTGTTTACATTTTATGGGTTGTGCATGTTTGAGCACGTGCTTTATTATTTTAAACTATTTACTTTACGCTTCCGCAAAACTTTAAATTGTATGGTTGGGTTTTTTGTTTTCTCATGTTTGAATGAGACCTAAATAATATTTTGAATATTGGATGTTTGGTATAACAAATGAGCTAGATCCTGGTATGTCACACGCCTCGCGGTTAAACTCTGTTAGTAGAAATTTGAGGGTGTGACAATTGTTGTCATAGGCGTGCCCTAAAAGATTCCTTTTATAAGCCTGCCCTGACACCTAAAATTCCCTTTTTTGAAACCCTATTATTTGATACAAAACATATTCAAACGTATTACAAATGACTCTAAGTGTTAACAGGTCTTTGGGCAAGCTTTGCAACTTTGTCTTTTAGAGAGCAGACCTAGTAACCATTAAGTGTACTGGGAACAGTTATCCGAGTAAGCTTTACATAGAATATTTTCCATAGAAAATATTCATCAAGCAGACTTCAGTCCTCTTGACCATATCAAACATTGCTTGATATGGTCCTACGTGCAAACTAGTTCTTCAGAGATTCCTTCAACCTTTTGTTAACTTAACTTATTTGACCAAACCCAAGTGTGCTGGTAAACTGTAGCTTGCTCTGACTTGAACCTTTCTTGGTGGAAGTCCTTAAGTAATTTCTTTATCGACTTCCTTCAAGCTTGTTGGGACCACTGTTTATTATGAATAAATGTTGCTCGATCCACCAAAATACTTGGTTTTAGCTTGGTTTAGTCAAGAGTTTGCTCTGAAACAAACCTTGCTTGACCTTTCTTGACAAAGTGAACCTTGCTCGTTCTGCCACTTAAGAGGAATTCCAGAAGATAACTTTGTTGGGATAGCAAAATACTTTGCTTGACTTAGTATAAGGTTGCTGGGAGGCCTAAGTTTGTTCGGTTTCCATACTTAGCCATTTTCAGGGAAGTTGAGAAGATTCCAATCTTCCTTGAGTCTTTTCTCATCCCAACAATCTCCCCCTAGATTGGAACATCCTCAGCTGTACCAAAACATCTAATAGGTTACATACACTTATCAAAATACAGATCAAATTCATAAATGATAAAATTACATATCATAATGAAAATGTATACAAATTATAATTCTTATGTCTCAAGGATATTACAAATCAAGCCTAAACTATAAGCAGTTTCTTCATCTTCTTTAGCTTGAAGCTTCCATTCTTCTGTCCAACTTGACTGCTGCGGCTTTTTCATTGAACAAGAATATCTCCCTATGGTGGGGATGTTGGGAGGGCAGGGTCCATTTGATTATATCCTCTAAATCCTCCACATGAAGAAATTCAAGATTAGTATCATGTAGTATGATGCCCAAGGCCAGTCCATCCGGGTTTCTAAGAATGAAGGATTGATCATGTGGTTCAAATATAACTAGTAATCCTTCCATTCTTTTGGACTTCATGATTTGGCCTGGTCATCCGCCATCTCATATTCAAACACTCTTTCAGATTGGCCAGAGGGTTGTAGAACTTGCTCTTCATCTTGTAAGATGCTTTAGTCAGCCTTATGTAACTCATCATCCTCTGCCTATTGTTTCTTTCAAAGCTTGAGAGCTCTAACTTCCTCTTCTTGCTCAACAGAGGAAACCCTTTCCGAGCTTGATATTTTGAGTATTTGGATAGCTTATTCTTTTGCTGACCTGCAAACCTTTGAGTATCATGATAGTTATATAAGTTCAAGTTTGCCATTTCCTCCAACTGCTCTCTTTGCAATCTTGAAAATCATCTTTAAAGATTATATCCTTCAGTTCACCACTTGACACAACCACTTTAATAATCTTAGTTTCCCCATCAAAGTACATGTTCTTAGGTAGGTCCACCTCAGATGGCGGCCTTTGTTTTCTCTAAAGTGTTGCTCTAGTGGTTGGGATTGGGACACTTATGGTGGTGAAAATAGGTGGTTGGTGAGGAGTGAAAGTGTATTAAATGTTTATGTTGGTCCCATATATCTCACTCACAACCGTAACCCACACATAAGTGTTGACAAGAATGTTACGAGTTACTATATTTTGTGAAAAATAATAGAAAATTAAAGGCGGAATCAATAACACTCTAAATGTTGCTCAACGGACATGAAAGTAACAAACACCAAAAGTAACTTAGAAGATTTCCATTCATAATATGAAGGATACAATGAAAATCAATTAGAGTTTCAAGGTGGAATTTCAGGATTTATGGCAGCTTTCCGTAAAGGAGGCAGACAGCCGTCAAATCACAATATTCGCTCTGGTCCATTGTTATCATTGGCGTGCCCTAAAAGATTCCTTTTATAGGCCTGCCCTGTCTCCTTACATTCCCTTTTTGGAAACCCTATTAATTGATACAAAATATAATCAAACGTATTACAAATGATTCTAATTGTAAACAGGTCTTTGGGCAAGCTTTGCAACTTTGTCTTTTCGTGAGCAGACCTGGTAACCATTAAGTGTGCTGGGAAATAGTTCTCCGAGGAAGCTTTACTTAGATTATTTTCCATAGAAAATATTCATCAAGCAGACTTCAATCCACTTGACCATATCAAACTTTCCTTGGTTAGGTCCTACGAGCAAACTTGTTCTTCAAAGATCCCTTCAACCTTTTGTTAACTTAACTTATTTGATCAAACCCAAGTGTGCTTGTAACACTATAGCTTGCTCTGAGTTGAACCTGCTCGGTTGAAGTCCATAAGAAATTTCTTTATCAAGTTCCTTCAACCTTGCTGGGACAACTGTTTATTATGAATAAACCATGCTCGATCCACCAAAATACTTGGTTTTAGCTTGGTTTAGTCAGGAGTTTGCTCTGAAACAAAATTTACTTGACTTGAAGAACAACCTTGCTTGACAAAATGAACCTTGCTCATTCTATCACTTAATAGGAATTCCAGAAGATAACTTTGCTGGGATAGCAAAATACCTTGCTTGACTTAGAATAAGCTTGCTAGGAGGCCTAAGTTTGCTCGGTTTCCATACTTAGCCATTTTCAGGGAGGTTGAGAAGATTCCAATATTCCTTGAGTCTTTTCTCATCCCAACAGTTTCTCCAAGGTGTATTGAATGAAGAAGATGATCATTCAATTTATAGGCTGATTAAACCCTCAAGGCATGATCGCGTCTAGTTGAGAACTAATGTGTCTTCATGTTTTGTCCTGCAGGATTTATTGTTCTTTGTCAGATCATACAACTTTGGGTTAACATGGTCGTTTTAGGCAAGGCACGACCGTGTTGAGTTCCACAACAGTCCAAATTCCATCAGTTTTGTCATTTTCTCTTGTACTTGTAGGCGTGGCAGTATTTTGCTTCAGAACCTTCTATTTTGTCCTCTCTTCCTTCTCTTGATGACATGGGGCGTATTTTGGTTAACATGGCCATGTATTGATTTCTTTATTTTTTTCTTTATTTCGTACGCTCTAGGTATGACTATGTCTTAATTCACCATGGAGTGTGTTGAGTTTTTTATCAGTTTTTATCTTCGTTTTTCTTCGTATTTCAACTTGTTTTATTTCTTAGGACTATTTTTACATATAGATAGAAATTATAAACATTAGTGGTTATTTATTCTAATATAGTTGTCGAATTACGCTTTTTCGAAGATATTTCAGTGTTGAAAGACGTATAATTTCTTATACATCAAATCTCCCAAAACTTGAACCTTGCTTGTCCTCAAGCAAGCTTTGAACAAACTCTTCGAAACAACACATCAATAGAAGCTTAGAGAAATTTTAGAAAGTCCCGGTAATCCATAAGAGCAAAATGTGTCAGTATATGTAGTGATACTTAAAGCTATGATTTAATTTTATGAGCTTCATCTTATGCAAAACGTCACGTGCTCGCAATGTTCACACACACTCGGCTTTATATTTGAACATACACGTAATTTTGTACGCATACACTCTTCGCCAAGATACAACTTACATAAAATATGCTTGTCGAGAGATTAATTTTCCACCCAATTTGTGAAGCACTACATGCGTTAAAAGATACTATATTTCCTAAGGTTTTGGTGTGTGGGTGATATAATTAATCGGCCGTCTTCTTTAATATTCTGTTCTTTTTCCTACCCTTGCTCCATTTTCCGTCTCGAAGTGTGGTACATCATCAATATTTTTTTTTTCAATCCTAATGACTCTTTTAATGTCAGATCGTCAAGACTAGTTTTATTCAAGATGTGGATCAGATCCTCCTCAATCCTATGTTAAACATAACTCTCAACTCTAATGGATTGTTCAACTTTGAGCCTAATAGCCCCCACCCTCAATAGGTCGGTACATTTTTCCTGGGATTGGGTTTGACTTACTCTACATCTTCCTTCATGGGACTAATTTATGTTCCCTAAACATTGTTCATATCTTTTTGCTCGTCTTTTCACTGCGCTTTTGAAAATCCCACAAAATGGTAGCCTTTGTTCCTCTTGGCGCCACATTTTCCTCACCTCATTGCAAAAAAGAAAGACTCTCTCCCTAAGTTCTAGAGGTAACCTAGGTTTTGCAAATTGTAGCCAGCAAAGTAAATTGAAATTTTAAAAATGCATATCAATTTTTCGGGTCTGTCGGTAAAAGACTAATGCTGAATTCTACCGGTGAAAGGGTAATTTGGTACGATAGGTTTTTGGGTAAGTTTGGTGTTGGGTATATGGTTTATGTTGTTTGTTTGTGGTTTTTGGAAATATATTACCTTTCTATATATGCATCATTCGTCTAATCTCGAATATAATACTCAAGACGTACCTGACTCACTCAAAAGTATCCAATATCTGAGTATTTTTCTAAATACCTGCATGAAGGCTTAATTCTCACAAACGAAAGGACTGGGTGAAAACGTCATATTTTGCATAAATTTAATCCCAATATTACAACCCATATTTTTAGTTATCTCACATTTTGAAGTAGATTAATCTTGCTCAAATGTTTCTCGTTATTTTTTAGTTTCTGGTGTGCAAAAATATTAAAAATCTTGTGTTTTGTCGCTTCAATTTCCCTTTTTAGACTTGGTTAGGTCAAGTGTATATCCCATCCCCACACTTAAATCTCACATTTCCCTCAATGAGAAAGATTTAAAAATAAATGGAAACGAGGCGAAAAAAGTAATTTAACTTCCCTGTGTGCTGAGATGAAGTTTGTCATCTGTTGTTTCCCTGTATGCTGGTTGAAAGTTTTGTCACTAAATTAAATCCTACCTGTATAAAATCTAAAACACAACCACAAACAAAATATACAAAATATACAAAGACACAAGATAAGTATGGGTATATAATTACCCATAATTTCCTACAAATAGGCACCATACATAGTAATAATATTGTCTTAAACATTCTCACAAAGTGAACAGATATAAACATTGTTCAACACAACCATAAAAAACCATAAAAGTTTAACATAAGGCATCCATCAAGTAACATGGTGGTCAATGGTCACCGGTTATGGGGTTCCTAATGTGTCATCTCGCACCTACTGGTCCTCCGGTGTCCAGTTTATGTTCATACACTCCCTATTATATCTCACGTCTCCATCAAGGTGGTAAAAATGGGTGGCTATCAGATGGTGCAGGCTCGCAAAAGAGTATTGATCAGATTCTGATGAGCCTGCACTATAATTAGCATGTGGTGTATCGGGGCGATGACGTGTATGGTGTACCTCAGCTAATGGCAAATCATATCCACATCAGCAGGAGACTCTAGATCCCACACCCTACCAAGGGAGTACACAAAACGAAAGTGTAGCTTCCCAGCCGGATCTACACCGAAATATCTCATTCTACGTAGGTGCGGAATCCCTACGTAAGACGATACGAGCGTAAAAGGCGATATACGTTAAACCCAAGCAAACACAAACACACGTTACAATACCCAAAAGACACGTTGTATTGAAACTAATAACACGGGATATTCAATCACCAATTACACGTCAAAATAGACTACTACCAAATACAAGCCGTAACCCTAGCTTATATGGTTATCGACAACTTCGCCTAACAGACTAGGCAAAGTTGTTGATAACTTCGCTTGTTCCACAAGTTCGATTATATTAGGCGAACTTGTGAGACAAGTTAACTAAAACACCAATACAAATCAAACTAACACGATTACAGACACTAGATACTGAACTACTGACATCATGCACCAACAGACTCCCCCCTTGGCAGTGGCTTCATATCTCAATCTTCAATCACGTGTCTTGTAATCCCAAAACTCGAGTCACCCATCTTCAAGCATGTACTCCTTCTCTGACACAAACCGAAACTACTCTCTGATATTTTTTGGCTTCTTCTTTCCAGGCAGGAATATAAAATATCTTTTTCTCGTTCAGCACCAGCAAATCTGCTTGAGACAAATTCACCAAGTGCATAGGGTCATACACTCTCAGCAACTCTTGTTCATCCTCATCCTCCATCACTGCTTCAGCCGTTTCACTATCAACATACCACCATTTCAGATCCTTTAGCACATCCTTGGGCTTTTGTTTCATCGGCACTTCTTTTAAGCAACGGATCGGTTATACTTCATTATCATCCATGGCTTGCCATCAGCTCTCATTCCTCTGTCTTTATCTTCAACGAGCTTTCCTTTCTGCGGTTTCAACAGCTCGAACTTTTTCTCCTTTATGCTTTCTTTCCAGATTATCTTTCCAATAATCCTAGCCATGTTGTCATCACTCCTGTTTATTAACCCCAACTTGGCTAAGTCCTTCACCTCACACTCCAGCAAGGTATTCAACGATCTCAACAACCTCTTGAAATACTGAACTCCGTCAAAACGTTTAATCACAAACAGCCTCAACTGCTCATCATATAACCAGCAAATAATCTCCTTCTTCGATTCAGCATATCCTTTGAAGTTGTAACTCTTCTTGAACATAGTAGGAACCGCTGGTTTCTTTGTCTTTACGAACCATTGAGCGTAGCCTTCTTTCCATCTTGGCTGCTCTTCCCATTCCATCTCATCGCTTCCCGTATCTTGACCCATATCTGACTTATCAACTTCGAGAATTTCATGCTCAACGTTTTCTTCCACAATCTCTCCCTCTTCAATCTCACTATCAATTACAATATCATCCTCTATCTTCTCAATCTCTTCACTCGGTAACACATCGTCATCACCTTCGTCCTCAACATCCAACACCTCCTCAGCATCCACTACCACCACATCATCACCCCCCGATTCATCAGTTGCACCAGTCGACTCCCACTGAGATGTGGAAGTCCCAAGAGCTTGTTCAGTTCTTGGCAACTCACCACCTGCACCTTTAGATGCATTGGGATCATCGTCTCGATCATACCTCTTCTTCGTCCTCAGCTCATCACCCTTACAACTCTTCTCCCCCTGAGATGCCAAGAACTGCTTCAAGGCATCAAAAAGTTTACCATGTTCAACCAGGAGAGATGACTGTATTTGATTCTCTGCAACAAGGCGTTGAAAAGCGTGATTCTGGATCAAATTTATTCTTGACTGTTCTGCCACGATCCTCTCAAGAGCCGCTATTCTTTCCGAGTCAGATAATGTTTCATCAAAATCAAACCGCAAATGTGAAATGTCTTGAACATACGGCGGAGGGATTCACAAGGTAACCGGCACATCAGAAACAGGCGGAAGCGTAACCGCAGGTGGTATCGTAACAGACAACCCTGCAGTGGCAACCAGTGTCGACTCAACAAATCTTGCAATGACCTCCGATGGAGTAAGAGTTGGAGGTGGCAATGAGACAATCTCTGGAGCCGAGAGTTGGAATGTAGTGGGTGGTATGCCAAAGGAAGATGAGGTAGTCAACACAGGAACACCCGATATGATCGGCCCTGTAACTGTCAACGATGTAGGGACCATAGTCATACCAGACAGTGCGGGTGAAGAAAAACGAACCACCCTCGAGCTCTCACCAGCTCCCGATCCATCACCCGTTCTTGCCCTTCTCGATCGACGAACCAACAGATGTAAATTCTCCTCAAAATCTGATTCACTGTCATCTGTGTCTTTCTTTCTCTTTCCATGAATTCTTTCTTGAGTAATCAGAATCTGTCTTGCTTCAGCAACATCATCATCTGAGGAATCAGAATTAGTTCTTTCAGAATCAGCCACAGTCGTAGCTGCCATCGACACATCCATACTTGAAACCTATGCAGACGAGACATGTACCTCTTCCTCTGGATCAACACGTTCCATATCGAAAAATCCTTGGCCGCCAAAAGCAGCTTCAAGGTCAACGTTTTCCTCCGGTGCCACAACAGGAGCAGCAAGCATAGATTGCTGTATCACAGGTGGTGGTTGAGGTACTCCAGCCTGTTGCGGTGCCGGATCCCGAAACTCGTCCCCACGAGCTGCAACATACTCCGGGTTGATCAAGTACCCAAATAACGGAGTATGTCGAGGATGGAGCTCTGGTTTACTTCTAGCACTTGATGATCTACATTGGGCGAAGATTCTCTTGTTGACACTCTCCACATACCGAATCGGACGACACTGAGGTAACGTGGGAGCCACGTGATTCAATATCATTTGTAGGAATCTAGGATACATAAAGAATCTCTCACGCGCCACCGCTCGTCTCTGACGGTCTATCTCATAGAACACCATCTGACTGAAGCTATAACGCTTGTTGTACGTCAGTGCTGTCATTGCCGACTGCATGGTCGCACCCATTCCATCCGTACCAGCCTTTCTACCCGACATGCACACGATCATCACGTGCATGAGAAAGCGCCATTGGTCTAATAAAAATCCCTTGCGTCTCTGAGTATCCCCCAATGGACCAGAATAGCCCATTCTTAAAAAAACACCATCTCTGAATGGAGCCACGAAGTCTGTAGGATCATCTCTCGATTCATCCCCAAACTGCAAAGCAACCCGTATCTGTTCTGACGAGAACTGCACTTCCTGATTGTTAACCGTTGCACGCATAACTGGGGGCTTGACTCTGCAATCATACTCAACCGTCTGCCAGAAATCTTCTATGTTTGGTAAAGAGATGGGCAGAGTTGTAGTAATAGCGTGGAAGATACGCGAGCGGATAAGAAAAGAGATGATCTCGCGATAATCATCAACACCGCTCGCATCCGGGTCCAAAGTGATGTACATATTATGCCCTGGGAAAAAATGACGATTGTTATCTCCTCCTTCGTCACCACCAGCACCACCGGCTCCTGCTACAGCTTCCATATCTGCACCACAAACGGTCTAAGTTAGAGAATCGTCAAAGTAAATCACAAGTTCGCCTGTTACCATGAGCGAAGTTATGATTGTTTCTGTATAAGCGAACTTTGGGAAAGGGCGAAGTTGTGAATAACTTCGCCTTAACTATATCTTCACCTGATAACCGTTAATAATAATAAAAAAATATAAAGGGTCAGGCGAAGTTAATGATAACTTCGCCTAACCACAACTTCGCCCCTTGAACAACTTCGCTCCTGATTGGTTAAAAATAAAGGACTAGGCGAAGTTAAACTTTAGACGTAGTTAGGAATAACTTCGCCTAAACTATAACTTCGCCTGAACTGAAACGGCGACAGTTTAGTAGGCCAAACAAGATGTATTTATGAAAATTTGATGATTGTGGACTCAAAGAAACATGTTTTTATGGAGATCTAGACGATCAAGTTGATTACGACCACGTTAAAACGAGTTTGAAAAGTGGGTGTTTAAGGTTTGCATGAACGGGGTCTTAAATCGGACCAAAACGGCATCTAAATAACATGATCAAGAAGACTTATACATTATCCTGACCCTACACAGCTTTTAGACGGATTGAATTTGAGAAAAATAACAAGGATTGATTCGAGATTTAACTTCGCCGAGGGTTCTGTGAGTATAAGTTCGCCTGAATAGAAAATATGAAAGGTTTTGACTAAGTTGACCTTTAAATAAGCTGTATTATACAGGCGAAGTTAGGGTTAACTTCGCTTACCCCTTAACTTCGCCTGTTAACAAGTTCGCTTAGTATAGAAATTTACACAAAGGTCCTTTATAAATTGAAAATTTTGCAATTGTCTTTTAAAAACTTCCTTTAAAGATTAAATGTTACGATCAAAAACCAAGTAACCAGGTATTAAACCATAAAACGACATATGTAAAATAAAATTTAGAAATAAAATACACGGGATCAAATTTCAGTCTTGACAGGGACTAGTATGTTTTAGAAAAGATCCGAACAGGAATCATACTAATTAAGTGACTGTCACATAGATCCATGTTCAGCGGTATTATGACATAAAGACACAGGTTGTAAGCAGGTAAACAACTTAGTATGGTTTTCATCGCTTCTGTGATATGGATTAGGTTCAATTAAGCTCAAAATATAAATGAACAACACATCAGAAACTGTGATGTCTCCTATTTATTCTCAAAGCGTATTTGGCTTTCCCCAAGTCACCCCGAGTTGACCTCGACCCGTAGTGTCTGATTAAATAGTAATTACACTTCGATCTTGAAAATCTTCTACCCGTTCTCTTTCTTGCCTCTTGATTGATAAGTAGAACATTATAAGCTTTAGAAGGCTCAACAACACACACACACACTTTTTTTTTTAATTTAATTTTTTTTTAATAAAGATTTACATAGCTTCTAATAGTAAACGACTGCAAGTCCCGAATCTGGATCACTGCAGTTACTTGACACACTATCTTCACAGGAATCAGAACACTCACGGGCTCGTGTATGACTGGGTAATCGCTTTTCTGCCTATCATTCGGAAAGATGTATATGGAGACATGCACAACACTGAATGAGTCACCACTTTAAATCGAGGAGATTTAGTTAGTATCACTTCTACTTTTACGCACCATAAAAAGCTACCATAACATACAATGAGTGTTCCAAAGTATTTTAGGCCTAATAACTTCACTAGTTAAGCACACAAAATTCTATCACCCCGATCAAGTCAAAGTCATCAGGTAAACGGCTATCCTGAAGATCCAATGGATCAGCTGGACCGACCACATACGAATATGTGTCCTTCTAACTAAGTATGAACGACTAAGTTTCAGCGAAAGAATAAAAACACATCATAAACCGCCCCAGTCGCTTTCAGTCATCTGGTTAATGGCTATCCTCATAATCTACTGGTAGAAGTGAGGACCAAACACATCCGAAGATATGTCCTTCAAACTGAAGCAACCGACATAATTCTAAGCGTTGGTGACGTTTTTTTTTTTTTTTAAGTAAAAACGAAAAATACGGTTACTCGGGATTGATCATCCCATTAAACTCAACAAAGTTTTGAAAACGAGTTCTGTCAAACGCCTTATTTAAAAGATCAGCGAAATTATCTAACGAATCAACCTTTTCAAGCACAATTAATTTCTTCTCAGCACAATCCCGTATAAAATGATGACGAATGTCAATGTGTTTAGTTTTGCTGTGCTTTACGGGATTGTTAGTTACTGAGATCGCTGCAGTGTTATCAATGCAAATAGGAGTTTGAGTGAAATTCAGACCGTAATCGCGCAATTGCTGTTGTATCCAAAGAACCTGGGAGCAGCAGTTTAATGCTGCCATGTACTCTGCTTCACAGGTAGAAATGGCTACAGAG
Organism: Bidens hawaiensis; assembly: GCF_021521415.1. Classification (NCBI taxonomy): domain Eukaryota; kingdom Viridiplantae; phylum Streptophyta; class Magnoliopsida; order Asterales; family Asteraceae; genus Bidens; species Bidens hawaiensis. Next base: position 273,474 of record NW_027495290.1, on the reverse strand, counting down.
GTCTGCTTTTTGCACTGCCAAGACACCAATCTTCCTCCTAGAAACTGGCATCCACCGGTTGTCGACTTCCGGTTCTGATTGCAACCTCCATAGTCAGAATCCGTGTAAACAACCACGTCCAGTTCTTTCCCTTTCGTGTACCACAATCCCAGCTTAGGCTTGCCTTTCAGATACCGCAGTATTCTCTTCACTCACTTCATGTGAGATTCCTTTGGGCTTGCCTGAAATCGAGCACAGAGACAAACTGCAAACATAATGTCAGGTCTAGATGCAGTTAAATACATTAAAGAACCTATGATTGCTCGATATTGGGTGGGGTCCACATCTGCGTCACTGTCTGAATCAGCACCCAGCTTGTGGTTGACGCAAACCGGAGTATCAAATGGAGTGTTGTCCTCCATCTTGAAGCGTTTGAGAACGTCTTGGACATATTTAGTTTGATGGATGAACATCCCATCTTTCTTCTGATCGACCTGCAATCCTAAAAAGAACGTTAATTAACCCATTGCGCTCATTTCAAACCTCCTTTTCAAGACTTCTTCAAATTCCTGACAGATGGCGACTTTTGATGCAACAAAGATGATGTCATCCACGTAGACTTGAACAAGAAGAAAATCTCCCCCCTTTCTCTTGACAAACAGCGTGCTGTCGATATTTCCTCTTTCGAACCCATTCTCAAGTAAGTAATCAGACAAGGTTGCATACCAGGCACGAGGGGCCTGATATAGTCCATATAGCGCTTTACTTAACTTGTACACGTGATCAGGAAAGTCTGGGTCAGGAAAACCTGGAGGCTGCTCAACGTACACAACCTCATCGACTTTACCGTTAAGAAACACACTTTTCACATCTAAATGGAACACCTTCAACTCATTGTGTGCAGCAAATGCCAAAAACAAACGAATCGCTTCCAATCTTGCCACAGGAGAAAACACTTCATTGTAGTCGATTCCTTCCTGCTGATTAAACCCTTTAACGACCAGCCTCGCCTTGTTCCTGATAATTATCCCTTTCTCATCTCTCTTGCATTTGAAAACCCATTTGGTGCCAATCGCATGCACATTATTCGGTTTTGCAACCAATTTCCATACCTCCATCTTCTCTAACTGGGCTAACTCTTCTTGCATGGCTTCGACCCATGAGCTGTCTTTTAGAGCCATTTGATAGTTCTTTGGTTCAATCTGGCTAATGAAGCAGGTGTACAAGCACTCGTTAATGATACCTGTTTCTTTAATGCTTGCGTAAACACAGGTGTGCTCATTCAAGCTTCGTCTTGTTTGTACACCATCAGACAGATCACCTATCACGTTCTCTAAAGGATGATTTTTGTGAACTCTAGTAGTCGGAACCGAACCGACTTGAAGATTATCTTCCAGGTTCGAAGAGAGTTCATCAATGGGCGATTGTTGTTGAGAGTGAAAAGGGTTGTAGAATTCTTCTTCAGTAGAGGTGGCAGGAGCATTAACTGTACTTGGTGTGGAAGGTTGACTTTCATTGTATCGTGGACGTTGCACAATATTTTCCTCCTCGTCATACATGATCTGTGAAGCAATTTTCTCATCAACTTCTCATCAACAGTCTATCATAGTCAAAAGCTTCAGCGGGTCCCGTGCTGGGCATTGGTGGTTTGTAACTCGTGATGTCGGTGTTACATACCACTTCAACCTTGCTGTTCGATAAATTAAAGACTCTTCTGTTGGGTGTCCCAACAACATATCCGACTAAGATACCTTCGTCGGCTTTCTCACCAAATTTGGAGTTTGTCTTTAATATCGTACATGGGGACCCGAATGGTTTGAGACCATTCATGTTTGGCATTCGACCATGCATAAGTTCATAACAAGTTTTATTTAGCCTTTTAACAGTTAAAACACGATTAAGGATATAACAGGCTGTGGCAACTGCTTCAGCCCAGAACACCACGGAAAGCTTAGCATCAGCCAGCATGGTTCTGGCTCCTTCAATTAGCGTCCTGTTCTTCCTCTCAGCCACCCCATTTTGTTGCGGAGTATACGGGGCGCTGTACTGGTGTTCTATCCCTTTCTGTAAGTAGAACAGCTCCATCTGGTAGTTTTTGACCTCTGTCCCATTATCACTCCTGATGTACTTAACCTTTCTCGCCATAATATTCTCAACCTTGGTAATCAAGTTAATTACCAACTGAACCGTCTCATCCTTTGTCTTCAGAAAATACACCCAAGAGTATCGCGAGTAATCATCAGTTACTACCAAGCAGTATGAAGTTCCACCAAGACTCTTTACATTCACGGGACCAAAGAGATCCATGTGAAGTAGGTCTAGTGTACTGACAATTGAGTTAACCATCTTGGAGTAATGAGGTTTCTTATGTTGTTTTCCCTTTTTGCACGATAAGCATTGATCTTCAAAGTTGAAATTCTTTAAGGGAACACCAAGCACCAGCCCATTCTTGACAATGTAGTTCATTTTTTGAAGATGTATATGCCCCATTCTTCGATGCCATAACTCGGACTCAGATTCAGTTGCCTTTGACAGAAGACATGATTCTTCTGATGTCATCTCAGTTGACCTCATATCCATGACGTATGTGTTCTTTTCTCTTGGAGCCTTCATCACCACCCATGCCTCTGGTATCTTGAAACCAGGATACAGAACAATTGCTTCATTTTTGGTAAAGTGCACTGCGTACTCTTTGTCACAGATCTGAGACACACTCAGCAAATTATGCTTCAGCTCTTCAACAAAACTCACATTTTCTAACTTCATTATACCATTAGTCACCGTCCCAATCCCAATAATTCTACCACTACTCTCTCCAGCAAAACTTACTCTACCTCCCTGAACAGGTTTCCATTCGTGTGACAAGTTCTTGTTACCAGTCATGTGCCGGGAACAGCCGCTATCCACAACCCATAGATTGTTTGCAGCCCTGTTCAACTGTTCCTGAACGATTAAAGAAAAGATTAAAATCTTGGGACCCAAGACCTATTGGTCTTGGGTCGATTAAATCTGTTAAATTGCACCCTGTACTTTGGTTGTCCAAAGTCAGTTTGAGGTTGATTCCTGTAAGTCCTGAAAGGGAACCTTCTTGAGGATTGATTATGAGGCCTTCCAAACCTTAGAGAATTACCAAAATTATAACTGTAGGTTTGGTTGTTAACTGGGAAAAACTGAGACTGGTTTCTCTGAAATCTGGGTTTAGTCCAATGTCTGAGCATTGATGAGTTTGCATTCTTACCATTATAACGATTACTGTTAGGTATATTCTCAGTTTTAGGAGGCCTCATACCTCTGAATCTCTGATTGAGAGGACAATCAGCAATCAGGTGTCCTATTTGATTGCATCTGAAACAACTCCTGAGTTCAACTTTCGTCTCAACAGTTGTTTATGATGTTGAGGTTGCATTACTACCCGTTTGTCTAACATATGGTGGGACATACGGGTTTAGAGGGGAATTCTTTTCAGTAGGTTTATATTCCTTCCCACGTCTTAGTAACCCTACCTCTTCTTTTGTCTCACTAGATTCGGATGTCTTGTCCGAATTTGATGAGAAAGAACTTGGAACAGAAATCTTAACATTCGAAACAGGCTTACTCGTTTCTTTTCTACTCAATTCAGGTTTATTAATTGAAACTTTGACAGGAACTGTCTGACTAATCTCAACATCAACAGATTTCTGATTACTAGGATCATATGTATAGTTATGATTATAAGGTGGTGGAACTTCAGAATATCTAATTCCTCCCTTTTTAACTGGGGAACGTTGATCACTTACGAGGTGATCAAGCATTGCAGAGGAATTTCTAAACTGCTCAAGTTTTCTGTTTAGTTCCACCACTTTCAGCTAGTAGTCAGCTATCTGTTTATCCCTTTCAGCAATTAGTTTGGTTTTCTCTTCTAACACTTCATAGCTAAGATCAATTACTTGTATTTTTTCAGCAAGACTTGCTTTAAGACTTCTGATATCTTTTTCACTAGCCTTAATCTTTACTGAATAACTATTTTCTCTAGTTTTAGTGTAATAATGATCATCTTTTAACGTTTTAAATTGAGAGTCCAAACTAACAAACTGATCAGTTAATGTTTTCAACTGTTCAGACAGATTTTCACATTACATACAAGGGAGTTCAGAACTTACCTCAGAGAGATGATCATTCACCTCTGCCATATAAGCTTGATCTTCTCTTGTCTCTCTGCCGCTTCCTTCAGTTTCTATGTTAACCAAGTTGGCCTGTTCGAACACTTCCTCAACCTCCAGATTCCAATTGTAACCCCCGTTCTGTCTGGATACCATCGCCCTATTCTCATTACTTCCCCCATTCGGTTGTGTTGGCCTGTTCTGACTACGTTCTACTCTTTCATTTGTGCATTCTTTAGCAAAGTGGCCATTCTGTTGACAGTTATAACACCGAACCTTTGACTTATCAAACCCTGGTCTTTCGCCAACGAACTTTCTACCAGTTTTCTTCATAAACCTTTTAACTCTTCTTACTATCATCGCCATCTGCTAATGCAGATCCATCTCTTCCAGATCATCAGCATCGATCTGATCATAGTCTTCGTCTAAAGTTGCAGGGTCGACAATTTTACCTTTGATGTAATTTTTGTAAGAAACAATGAAAGATGCATAGAGAGCAAACTGCTGTTCAGCAGATTTAACACTCATGGGTATATGAGAGTAGTTGTTGTTCGGAACATTTGAAGAAAAACTACCAGTTGTTGCTTGAGGTTTAGAAGAATTTGTTCCACTAGCTACGAAACACACATCACCATCCATGTTGAGAGTTACATGACCATCATGAGTTGAGTTAGAGCTCGAGTCTCCCTTTGAGTAGTAAGCAGATGATTCTGACTTTGAACTTGAACTTGAAGTAACTTTCGCACCATATATTCCCGGATCCTGAACCTGATCAGTTGGTGTCTCTTTTCGAACCATGTTAAGTTCAAAAGTTCGTAGTTTATTGACTGCTGTTTCCAAGTCGATGTTTGCAAACTCTTTATCTTCTCTCATCAAGACAGTGTATATTTCCCATTTCAGTGGGAGAGCATCAAGAAGTTTTTCTACGATCTCTTCTTCTTTATAGTCAATTGAATAGTTTCTGAGTTCGGTCATCAAGTGGTAATACCTTGTGATGATATCATCAAGTGACTCATTCTTCAAATACTTGAACACCGAGAATTGGGTTTTGAGTAGCTTAATCTTGCATGCACGTATCCCCACATTACCTTCATATCGATTTTCAAGCGCTTCCCGTAGCTCTCTGGCGGTTTTGTATTTCCTGAAGGTGTGGAGAATCTCTTGTGGAAGAGCCATTGTTATCGCAGCATGAGCTTTGCTTTCTGCCTCATACATCTTCTTTTCTTCCTCTTCCATCTTATTGTACTTCTTAATTTGTTCACGACCCTCAAACATAGCCGTTGGTGGAATGTATCCATCTTGAATGCACACCCACATCTTAGCATCTTGATATTTAACATATTGTTCAAACCGATCTTTCCAAGAAACGAAATCGGTACCCTTAAGCATTTTTGGAGCCTTAGTAGCTGAACCTGCTTCCACCTCCATTTTCACCAGTTCCGTAATATTTATAGAAGTCATCAATAGGCGAAGTTATTCTTAATTTCTCTTAAGAGTAAGTTCGCTTGAATACTCAACTTCGCTGAAATTCTTAACTTCACTTTCTTCTCAACTTCGCCTGATGTTAACTTCGCTTGATGACAACTTCGCTTAAGATAAGCGAACTTCTGAGGTAGGCGAAGTTAATGATAACTTCGCTTAATCTTATATCTTCGCCTAAACCCTACAAACAGTGGCGGCAACTTCGCCTGATGAACACAACGTTTTTACAGGTTTGATTTTGACGTATTGCGAGGTATCCGAAGGTGTAATGGGTTGTTTTTGATGGAGGGAGGTGAGTAGGACACAAAAACTCGGTATTTCAACGTAAACTCGTCCCGCGAATAGTCGAACGGAACGATTTCTACACCCGTGTGATAATCCCGAACCACACAATCACGAGCAAATGCTCTGATACCAATTGTAGGTTCCCAGCCGGATCTAAACGGAAATATCTTGTTCTACGTAGGTGCGGAATCCCTACGTAAGACGATACGAGCGTAAAAGGCGATATACGTTAAACCCAAGCAAACACAAACACACGTTACAAGATGTATGCCTGGTCCCTCTATACCATGGGGATCCAAGCTGTATGCCTCATGAAGATTCACAATCCATCCTCCCCCAAACATCTTTGTTTCACATACTTTTGCACATTTTCCCCACATATTGCATAACATGTAGACGATGTTACAGTCCCCCCTGTTTTCATGCAGTAAAGGGTCCACAAATCCCTAAGGCTAACAATCTTAGTGCTCTCTTCACAGGGTGTGATGGTATGGCTAAGGATACCGTGAATGTACCCAAATAATGGGTCCCTCAAATAAGTAATTTTAGAAACACTCGGGTTATAAACTTCCTTGGGGTTCCTTGTCAATAATCTCCATCAATTTTCCCTCTCATATTTATTAGCAATCTGCTTTCTTTTTCTTCCGTTTTCACCCTCAAATGTGTAGCCAGATTTAAGCCACATCTCCGTCTGAGTTTTTGCGTGCGCGTAAATTCCCAAACTCACACATAACTCTGTGAATGAGGCCCTGAACCACCGACCTCCTAGCCTAAAGGTTACCGTGTCTTCCGGAAAATGATCTCCTAGGTATATTGGATTTTCCTTGAGTTTGAACGAAGCTAAGAAATCTATGGCTAGTTCCCTATATGATTTTATCTTATTTCCTAGGAAGCGCCGCCACGGTCCACGAATTATTTTCTTATACCTTTTGTATTGATTTAACTTCCTAAGTGTAGCATTGCATGCATAATAAAGCGTGTCTTCTACCCTCGCTCTCATTATCTCGACTTTCTCACTAGCTTCAATATTCCTTAATGAGTTACCCGTAGACAATAATGATGGGTGATGTATTTCATTAAACTCCTCATCGTCATATTAGGCCATCCTAAATACTGAAAATGAGTCAAGAAGATGGATTTGAAAAATTAAGAATTTGTTCCAGAAGCAAGGCACGACCAATGCAGAGTTGGGCAATATTTGTTTGACCATGGCTCTTCGGGGTGAAACATAACCCGTGTTTTGCATGAACTTAGAGTTGTGAACTCCTGAACATGCGTATCAACCGGGTTCATCAAACTTATCAAACGGTTTCGGACATGGGTCGGCCAATAATGTAAAACCGACCCGAACAAAAAGTTAACCAATTATAGACTCAAAATCATGTTTAAACTAGTTTCTATTCAACTTTTTCAGACCAATTTATCTTTTAAATTACAACAACTCGGGTTTTCATATAAGATATTTAATACCAATACCAGACCCATTTCTATGATCGGGTTACTTTATCAATAAAACATTGCAATTAATGAGTATTATTATTTTATTATTATTGTCATTATATTTAATTTATTTTATGAATTTAACTTTTAAACATATGCTTTTTTACCCTAAACTATAGTTTAACCCCATATTGTTTCCATCCAAGAAGTTCAGGGACCCTTATGCAAAATCTGAAATGTATATTATATTATATTATATTATATTATATTATATTATATTATATTATATTATATTATATTATATTATATTATATTATATTATATTATATTATATTATATTATATTATATTATATTAAACCCTTAATTCCAAACCCGTTTTACCAATCCAGACATGTATCCATATTATTAACCCAACCCATTTGATTCCGTGCACCTTAATCCTCGGATTTTATTTGGAATTGATCACCAGATCATTTATTTCTTGTATTACGTTTTATACCGACACTATTATTTTGGAAATCATGATCAATAGGATACGATTTTACGTATTAACGAACCTGTCATTACTAAATCAATAACATACTATCTAGAGTATTTGTGAATTCAATTAAACTGGTCTGCACCATCCTCTAACCACGGCGAAGTGAAGCCCTAATCCTGATTACTCTAATTTTGTTCTGAACCCTGCTATTCTTTTTTGTTCTTGGCCAACGGCTTCCATACGTAGTTTATCATCAATTAGTTATAGATTCGGGAATCCTTGACGGTAAATTCCGAAGGGTTCATCATTCTCACATCATCCTCACTTGTGTATTGTTCTTCTAATTTTGTGAGTAATCACTCCCCTATTTTACTGTTTTCAAACTTTTGGGGACTTATATGTAGCGACTATAAATTTGTTAGTGCACCGTTTTGGTCGTCTTGGTCTTTGTATTTATTGTAATTTATTTATTTTAATGTAAAAGGGTAGTTTGGTCTTTTCACTTGTCCATTCATTACGTAATATGTGTTCATTCGTTAAAGATGTTTAACGAATGAACTCATACGCTATATTATATGGCTATTCGTTAAGGATTTTTAAAGAATGGATCTAATCGTTATTAGTTAAGTACCATTCGTTATGGAATATTAACGAATGAGGTATAGCGAATGAGTCATTCGCTATACTGTTAAGTTAATGTACCGGAATGAAGACGAATGAGTCCCATTCGTTATGAACTGTATACCGAATGGTTTTGTCTTATATATATGTATTACCTGAAACGTAATTTAGCAAGTGTGTTAATAATTATTCTCAAGTGTGGTTACTCTGCCGAATTCACCTCTCACACTCACTCACTTCGTTTACTTAATTATTTAATTACCTATAACATATCAAGAACTAGATCCTTATCGATATTGAATCAAATCTGTTGAATCATGATATCTCAAGTGGTATCAGAGCTGTGCGTTCGATTGTTTTGGTGATTTAAGTTTAATTAAGATGAATTGTTGAGAATTCAGTGAGTAATTGATATAGATTAAAGATATGAAACTGATAGGTTGATTTTGAATTGATTATCTTAGTGAAATGGATAATTGAGGCTAAATATACCTGTATTCAGTTCGTAATCAAATTAGCAATCTTCGTGTTAGTTTTAATTGAGTTATTGTTGGCTAATTAAACGGATTTGAGGTTAATTGATATTGGTTGAAACAGAGGATTCTATTTGAAAGTTAATAGGATTTTGGATGAATTTGGTTCGGAATTGTTAGTATGGATATGATAGGGTTTGTTCAAGTGGTTTGTCCGAGTTAATTAAGCTATTAGTTGATAAATTTGGTTGAGATATGGACGAGATATCCATTGTTAATTTCTTGTTTGGATTAACGTCTCGATATGGAATTGAAGATATGGAAATTGAGTTTGAAGGTTTGAAGAACCCATTCGTTACAATATAAGGATTCATTCATTATACTGTAGATTCCATTCGTTAACAACATATAACTGTTTTTTGACACGTGGCAGGTTGTTACAACTACTCATTCGTGTACTGTAGTCCATTCGTCATAAAGATCCCATTTGTGAAACACTCATTAGTTACAAAAACATCATTCATGACAGACTGATTCGTCACATGATTCGTTACCATATTCATTATGCTAGTCATTATGTTATTCGTTTGATCATTGATGTGTTGATTTGTTACGCGTGAATCATCATTCGTTATAGCTATTCATTGCTACATTGGTGTCATTCCGTACAAGTGATTCGTGATACCATACGTTAGCAGAATTGTTTCCATTTGTTACTAAATCTACCCATTCGTTACCAATGTTTATATTTTACACCCTTAAGTTTTAAATTTAACATTATAATCTTAATCTTGAATTTGTTAATCATTTAAATCGTACATTTGGCATTCCAAACGGTTAGGTGTTGGCATCTCAAACTATGATGATGCAACAAATGCTACACTTAGACGCTGAAATCGGGTCACATTCCAAATGTCCCCGATTAATGAAATTCAGTGATTTTGCCAACTGGAAACCAAGATTTCGAGCACATTTTGGATCTGTGCATCTTGACTGTTCAAGATGTCTTGATGATGCCTATACTGCTCCATTAATTGGTGATGCAACTACATGTTTTGAAGAATAGGCTTATTCTACTTATACATAGGAAGAGAAAAAGGCCTTGGAAATTGAAACCAAAGCTTATTCCACTTTGACAATGGCTTACCAGATATTATTTTCTACCAGGTAGGAAGTATTAAGCTCTATGCTTCGTTATTTCAACATATCAGAATGTGAAGCATTGGTAATACACAAGAGAGTAAAAAGGTCATGTTAAAGTTTCAATTAAGGAACATTAATTTATTGAAGGGTGAAATGGTCGAAGAGATGTTGACCAGGTTTAATCATCTTATTGGTGAGATGAATAAACAAAAAATGTACCTTCTCAGTCGGACCAGATTAACGCTGTCAAGAACGCTTTGCCAAATTCTTATTCTACTTTTCTGCTTGTTTTAAAAGAGAATTCATTCTTAAAATCTGATGATTTTACAGTAATTGAATTTATGCAAAATATAGAGGAAATGGAATATGACTTGAAATGTTGGAAGTCATCCAAAGATAACCAAGATCCGACATTGTATGGAGGATCTTTACCTTTAAGTAGCTTTATAACTCCAATAACTTCTTTCTTGTCTCAGACTTTACCTGAAATGCCATCTTCAGTGAATGAACAAATACCAAATATATGTTTCATGGAATCTATGTCAAATAAATGCTCTGGTGGTGTTAGCACTTCATCCTCTAGTATTGGTAAACTCAACCACCAAATGTGAACATGAAGAAAGCTGAACAAAATTTTGCTTTCTTAAGAGCATTCATGAAATCTTATGAAAATTTTGTGAGTGGTAAAATTGCTACGAGTGAACTTACTAATGAAGACTATGACCAGATCGATCCGGATGATTTGGAGTTGATAGATTCGAAGTGGAATATGGTAATGATCGTTCGTAAGGTAAATAAGTTCATGCAAAGAAATGGGAAAGATCAACCTATGTTGAAAAAGCAGGTTGGTTTTTATAAACTTTAAGTAAAATGTTATAATTGGCAAGATTTTGGTCACTTTACCAAAGAGCGTAACAAGCCGAAGAAGGAATTCAATGGACCCCGCAATCAAGATACAAGCTCGAGTAAACAGTTTAACGAGTCAAAAGAAAAAGCTTCTGGGGTGATTCTTCTAAAGCTGCTGGTTCACAAGCTCTGCTCAAAGCTCAAGGGATTGATTGGAATCAACGGCTGTTGGGTAATGGTAAAGCAAATCTTGCCTTACTTGAACAAAATGAAAATTTTCAAGATGCTAGTGGAGTGGGATTGACTACTGAGAGTGAGTCAGAGACCGAATCTGATTCTGATGATTCATGCAACATACAACAACTTCATTTGCATGTATGGCCAAGATTGATGAGGTTAGTCCTATTTTTGACTTTATTGTGTCTGGTGATGTCTGAGCTGATTAAGTTAAATAATTAGAACCTGTGTCTTGAGATATTTGTGAGGAATTTAAGTCAAATTATGACTTAATTCTTGCTCAAAACGAATCACTTCTGAACGAACTTGATTCAGTAAAAGATAACTATAGACAATCATCGGATTTACAAAAGAAATCTAAAACTAAAATTGATGGATTGTTTAATAATAATCATGATCTGAAAGCAGAACTTTCAGGAAAGTAATTATTGCTGACAAACAATTTCAATAGATTCTCAAATCAAGAATCAGGATTACTGAGCTTGAAAATGTTGTACTTGAGTTGATAAACAAACTTGACAAATTCAGAAACTCATTCTTTTTGTTAAATAAAATCATTGGAGTATCGGGTAAACAAAAGGTATCCAAAAATGGATTAGGCTTTGTTGAAGTTCTTCCACCGCTTCATAATGACTATCCAAACAATCCTTTTTCTGGAATGGAAGAGGTTTTTATTTCTGAAAATATTTAAATGAATCAGTTATTCAAGTTGATAAATTCAAACAAAGTAACAAAGAAACACATGTTGGAAAAAATCTTCAACTCAAGGACCTCATATTCAAAGAAAGAAAGTGTTTGTTGAAGAAGTGATCATTGAAGATGTAATTGAACCCGAAGTTGTACACAAAGAACAGAACATTCCATGTTCAAATCATATTTTATGTGAACCTCAAGAATTTGAGGAGGCAATGTACGGTTCTAGTACATCTAAAGTGAACAAGACAAAACCAGCTAAGGTTAAAGCTAAGAAATCAGGAAAACCAAAAATTTTTGAATATGATTTGATGCATTTCATCAATCATGCTCCTGTTAATGTAAACACAGGTCGTGTGTTTAAATTAAAAGGTCTTAGCAAAGTTTTTATTTAGAAATGAATTCCGTTCAATTTGATCAAACCTGAGTTGATTGAAAGCGTCTTTCAAAATGAAACATCAAAACTAAATGATATTGAACAAGCATTTGAAAGATCTAAGTAATCAAACTTCAGAGCTTCTAATTCTATTCTAAAACAATAGTTTAATCCTGTTAAGAAAGCTCAATTGTTAGTTCTACTGGAACTGACACGTTACAAAGCTTTTTGGATTGTTCAAACCTTGATTTTTATATGAAAAAAAGCTATTATGTTTGATGATTTGGATAAGGTAAATATCTTGAATGATTCTTGTAAATCTTCTGTTGCACAATCTTCTATTAAAACGCCACGTGCGTTTGTGGAAATGAGAACATATTTCTTGTGTGGTGAACAAAGACTTGTCAGGAATTGTGGAATGAGAAAAACCAAAAATGTTCAATCTGTTAACAAGGAGCAACCACAAAATGTTACTATTGTAAAAGGATTTCTTAAGAGACAACAGTCTCAAGATGATGAGACTCATATTTTGTTCCAAAATGTGAACCCACGCAAGGTGGTTCATGTTGTTGAAAACAAACTTAAGTTAACAACTAAATTGTTTGTTCCTACACAACCAATTTGAAAAAATAAGAACACAAATTTGGTTCAAGACGCGTATCTGAGACGCAAGTCTAGGAGACCAGTGACATATTCACAGGAGGCTAAACCACATTTGTATTATGTTAAAATTAAACCTTCCGTTGAAATGAAAGAGGTGCCCAAGACAAAGGAATGGGCTGTCTTTTTGGTCTAATCATGTTTCCTATATATGCGGAGTTTATCCAAGACTATATCAGGTGAAAATTGGATCATGGATAGTGGATGCTCTCATCACATCATCGGCAATATTGACCTACCAACTAATGTGAATAATATACAAGGAGGTTATGTAGCGTTTGTAGGTAATTCTGGGGGCATGATAATGAAAGAAGGGGATACATCAAACGGTAGTATTACGTTTGAAAAAATTAATTAATGTGACAAGTTGGATCACATTTTGTTTAGTGTTTCTCAAATTTGTGATAAAATGTATGCCACCATGTTCACCGACAAGGAGTGCATAATACCGAAACCAGGATATACCATTTCAGAAGACAGGGTTGTTATGTGTTCTCCTAGGTCAAATGATATTTATTTAATGAATATGAGTATTAAGGTATCAACTTCTACGTCTGTTGAAATGTGTTTTATCTCTAAGGCAACTAAGAAACACTCGATTCTGTGGCATAGGCGTATGGGTCACATTCATGTTAGAAAGTTAAATCATCTTATGGAAAATGATTAAGTGGAAGGGGTTCACTGAAACATTTCAAGTTGACCGATCACTGTGTTGCATGCAAGAAGGGTAAGCAGAAGAAGAAGTCGCACTCGATGAAATTATTTAATTCAATTTATATCCTGCTGGAACGACTTCATGTAGATATATTTGGTCATGATGAATCGTCCGAGTATTGCAGGAGATTGGTACTGCTTAGTTGTACCCGACGACTATTCGAGGTACTCGTGGGTGTTATTTATGAGTGCTAATGATCAGACATCAGTTCTTGTGCAGAACGTAATCACGAAGATCGAATAACTTTACAAACATAAGGTGAGACGTATTCAGGGTGACAATGGTAAGAAGTTCAAAAACACCATATTGGATTTTTTAGAGCATTCAGAAATGGATCCATCGGTAATATAGCGTTCCATACGTACCTACACAGAACAGTGTGGCTTAATGGAAGAATCAAACATTGATTGAAGCAGCAAGAACAATGCTTGCAGATTCAAAGCTTCATGTGCAATTTTGTAATGAGGTTGTGATCACTGCTTGCTACACGCTCAATAGTGTTCGGACGATTAACAAGCTGAAAAAGACGAATCATGAGTTTTTGAATAACCGCAAACCTAACTTAAAGTTTCTTGAACCTTTCAAGTGTCCTTGCACCATGTTAAAACGCGATGCGGTAAAATTCGAGGAGAAGGCTATTGAGGGTTACTTCTTGGGCTTCACATCGCCTAAGAAACGTGTTTTCAATTTCTCTTTGGGTTTTGTTGAAGAATGGTACCATGTAGGCTGCCAGAGCTACACAAGACCTCCTGCCGGCAAGAGTCTTGAATGGATGTCCATTTATGAAAGTTTATTTAACTCATTTACTCCCATAGTTGATCTCCCAGATGAATACTTGGTGCGTGCTTACTTGGAAGATCAACTATTTTCCACACCAAGATCTTCTTATTATGATTCTGATGTGAATGTTGATCGTCCTAAAATATCTTACGCGGTTTTGTATCATCGGATGATGGTTAATTTGGTGATTCTTTTTCAGCACTGTTTGCTGATAATCCAGAGGTTGGGGAATCATCTCCACTGTTGATGAGTTTGCGGCTGAAGAGAATCTAACTAACTTAAGTAATCATGCTATTTTGCCTGAAAATCCATCACTTTGGATTCATATGTATCATCCTCAGGAGAACATCATTGGTGATCTCGATATTGGTGTTCAGACACGTCATTAGATTGCTAATGCGGGTGACTCAAACGTATTGTGTGTGTATGCTGATATGCATACATCAGGAATCATGAGTATTGCGAAATACATTCTTGCTTTCTTTCTCAAATGGAACCGACCAGTGTCCGTATGGCGTTTGAAGATTCGTCATGGGTAGAAGCAATCCAAGAGGAATTGCAACAATTCATTCTACTGGGTGTATGGGATCTCATTGATAAATCTAATCGGGTTAAGAAACCTATCCCGACTAAATGGGTTTTTAAGTGTACAAAGGAAAATCATGGGGTCATCATCAAGAATAAAACACGTTTGGTTGTGCAAGGGTTTCATCAGCAAGAAGGCGTAGATTACACTGAAGTATATGCTCATGTTGCAAAAATGGAAGCTATACGTATATTTTTAGCCTATGCAGCCTTTAAGAAAATTAAGGTATACCAAAAGGACATTAAGAGTGCGTTTCTTAACTAGGAACTTCATGAAGAGGTGTTCGTGAAATAGCCTCCTGTTTGATCCGGACTATCCAGACCGTGTTTACCGTTTAAACAAGGCTTTTTATTGTCTACACCAAGCCTCAAGAGCTTGGTATGACACTCTTGCTGACTATATTAAAGAAAGTGGTTTCAAGTGAGGAACTGTGGATTCTACTGGTTTCTACAAGACAGTCGGAGAAGATTTGCTCCTCATCCTGATTTATGTCGACGGCATCATATTTGGCTCAACAAACGACAAGCTATGTAAGGACTTCGAGAATTCAATGCAGACCAAGTTCGAGATGAAATCGGTTGGGGGGGTGAATTTCTTTTTAGGGTTATAGGTTCAACAGTCTGAAGATGGAATCTTCATTCATCAGGCGAAATATGTGAACAACGTCTTGAGCCGATTCAAGATAAATGCTGGAAAAATCCCTTCTACTCCTATTCTTGTGGGTCACAATTTGTCACCGGACGAATTGGAGGATACCGTTGATCTGACCCTGTACGGAGCTATGATAGGTTCTTTAACGTAACTAACTGCGTCGCGTCTTTATATTATGTTTGTTGTTTGCTTGTGTGCCAGGTATCAATCGAGTCCCCGAGTAACTCATCTTGCGATAGTTAAACGTATATTTCATTATCTGAGGGGTAATCCTGACATTGGATTATGGTTTTACAAGGATCATAGTTTTGATCTCACTACGTTTCTAATTCGGATTATGGAGTATGCAAGATCAACTTCAAGTTACTACAGCGGGTTGTCAATTCCAAGCAAGCCAGCTAGTTTCCTGGCAGTGTAAGAAGCAGACAACGGTCTCAATTTCAACCGCAGAAGCCGAATGCATGGCAGCCTCGAGTTGATGTTCACAGGTTTTATGGATCCAACAGATTTAAAGTTTCTTACTACTCCCATATTTATTGATAACTCTACTGCTATTTGTATAACGAAAAATCTCGTGCACTATTCTAAAAACATATTGACATTAGATATCATTTTATCAATGACTACTAACAAAAGAAGTTAATCTATATAGAGAAGGTTCAAATGGATTACTAGAAGGTGGATCTTTTTACCAAAGCATTTGATAAAACGAGGTTTAAATTTTTGCTTGGTCAAAATGGTTAAAAACTCTTGCTGAAATCTCTAAGCTCGAATAATCACGTTTTGTTTGTACGGTGTTTTATTTTTTCTTTTATTTCCTTTAATATTTTGGTTTTTGAGGTAGAAAAGGAAAAATAAAAAAATATTGTGCTTTTAGTTTGTAAAGATAAAATCTAAAAACATTCAAATATTTGAAAAATTCAAAAACATTAAAAAGTTATGCTCCTCAAAAATGAGTTTTGAAGTATAAAGAAAAGATGATAGCACATTGGTCATCTAGTCCGAAATCCAGTAAGAAATAAGCTTAAAAGGTTGTGTGCTTAATTTTATTAGTGCATTGGTAGGCTTTGAAAAAAGAAAGTAAGGAATACTAAATGATATAAACATAAACGCTAGCCGAATCTGGTGGATTAACATTTGTAAGCATGGTTCATGTCTGTTTTAAGTCTCAAAATATTTTAAATATTGTTGTGTGTGCATGTTTTCATTTTGCTAAGAAATTCAACTTATTTTTATTTTCATTTTGCAAAGAAATTCAACTTTATTTTTTTTACTTAAGTCTTAGACTCTCTATGCGTGTAGGAATATCGATCTAAGGGTTAAGGCCTAAGTATTTTGCTTTATATTCTTGATGTTTCGTACAAGCCTTGGTTCTTCTCCGCGTATACTAAAAAGAAATGTATCGAAATGGAGGTTAAGGTCTGTACAATTTCAACTTATTTTATATATTTATTTTCTTAAAATCGAACCTTATCTGCGTGTAGCAATACCGATCTTAAGGAAAAATTTTAACCTTCTGCTTTTTTTTCTATTTGTTACTTTGCATGACTCACAGCTGATCTCTTTTCGTAACGAAAACGACATACATGATAAGCTTCATAGTATGAGATATTCCAAATTATGCCGAAAGATGGGGGCCACTTACAATTCGTGCTTAATTGAACAAATCTAAACATTTCACTGAGATATCAGAAACATTTGTTGTTAAAGTTTAAGTGGACAACAATACGAATGACTGACTTGACACCAGTCATAATAACGCTGAAATATAAAACTATGATGGAATGAAAATTTGGTCAATATGATTATCTGCTCAACTCACAAAAATATGTATTGTTTTCGTAGAATAGATTTCATATTTGTCTTAGTTGTTCATTTTGTTTTAATTTCGAAAATATTCAAAATCCAAAAATATTCTATTTTTATTATTTTCGATTTCCAAGCTAAAGGGTAAATTTGAAAAAGAGAATACAAAAAGATTTTCCACTTTTTTAAATTAATTCTTTTAACTTATGTGTTTTTCTCGTAAAACAAGTTAAAGTATTGGTTTTTACCCCGAGTGGTAAAAGTTTTAAGGTATTGGATATCAAAACAAGGGTTTTGATACATATTTATTTCATTGAAAGGCTAAAATGTATTTCATTTTTCCATTTGTTATTTAAAACCCAATTCTTACATTGTTGTAACGAAAGGAACCCATTCGTTAACATAAATGATAACGAATATAGGTCATTCGTAGTGAAAATTGATAGCGAATGTAACCATTCATTGCTGTTCATTCACTTACGTTGTTCTGATAACCAATGACCTCATTATATTCTTGTGATAACGAATGAAGGACGAATAGTGTGCTATTCGTTATGTCTTTAACTTATAGTTGATTTGTTAACTGTTGTTAACGAATGACTCAACTGATGGATGACCATTCGTTAACTTTAAACTAACGAATAAGCTCATTTGTTCGCCTAGGGTTTCATGCAGATCTGATAATATTTAGTGGTAGACGAATGAACCATTCGCCTTCTTTGATTATTACACTCACTAAGTAAACCCTTGCCAACATTTTCCAGAAATTTCAATCCTCATTAAATCAAATTTCATCAGTCATTTTGTGTTCACAGGGTATACACAATCACAACGCAATAGTTTTCATCAAAATCATGTTTGAGGGGTTATTAAGGACATTAAACAAACCGACTTTATGTTAATCAAATGAAAAATATTAACATGTTAATTTGATATAAATGTTAATTAGGGATGGTTAGCGATGTTGTTACAAGTCAATTAATATCATCAGTACATCATTTCATTGTGTTTTCAACTCAATTGCAATTTTAAAACTGCATATTTGACTCATTATGATGAATCAATTTTGACATTGACTGATTAAGAGTCAAAACTTTGGTATTTATCAATAAGATTCGTTACGAATAACGAATAATGGTTCATTCGCGTCTACAGTGGCCGAATGAACCCATTCGTCATAGTTACATAACGAATAGGGACATTTGTGTTATGTCATAACGAATGACATCCTCATTCGCGTTGTTAATGTAACGATTGGACTTATCCGTTACTAAGTCATTCGTTATTCAGCCATCCGTTATTGATATGATAACGAAACGCCTCATTCTTTATAACAGTGAACTCATTTATCATAACGAATGGGATAACAAATAAGCCTTATATTTTTAAATAGAATACAAATATTCACTAAGTGTTAGTGAAGTTTGTATATTTATTAAGTTCGAGATTACTAATGTTCGGTTTTATGTTACAGAAATGGCAGATGAACATATGATTGACGCTCCTGCACAGGAAAACCTTGTTGTTCCACACATCTAAGCTTTGTAGGTTCATGCACCACATGAACCACAACCTCAAGCACATAAAGAAGCTGCACATGCTATAGCTGAACTGACCTACAACAAGAAACACAACATCTGTGCATTCTTGCAAGATGATTTTGTGGGATGTGACATGTTATTGCTTTTCTACGTCGCTCACTGATGTGTTGTAAAACACACTAGTTTTCCGCGTTCTTTATCATTGTTTAAATCACTTGTTTATCTAATAATTGATGATTTTAACTTGTTTTAGTATGATATTACATAAATATATATTTTGTAGGTTGCGGGTTTAAAGAGAAGAGAATCGAGCTTTGCAAGAGATTTTAAGAGGTCTTTTTTGCTCAATTCTTGAAGAACCAAGTTAAAGCCCAGCCCCTGTCTATTTTGTGAAGCCCATGGATGCATGTATTATATTATAACACAAAGTTAAAACCCTAAAAAGACCAGATCTGGCCGAAATTAGCAGCAGCCAGCAGCAAACAAGAAGAAAAAATTAAAACTCTCTCACCCTAGTCCGATCGGCAGCTCCTCCATTGAAGAAGAAATTCGTTTTTTTGCTTGTTGGCCTGCCAAGGGAAGAAGGAGAACAGCAACGGGAGTCGGGACAGCAGCTAAGGATCATTCCTCATCACAAAAACTCAGCCCTAATCTTGAGTATAACATTCATAAACCTTGTGTTATTGTTAGTATTCATAACTCTTTGATTTTGAACTTTAAAGTTGATTTCTTTTGCAATTAAGTTAGGCTTTAAGTTGTTATTGATTATCATAGATTGTTGAATGATTTTAATGATGTCTGTGATGATTAATATGGTGTTTACATTGATGTATACTTGTTGTCCAAAAATCATGAGAGGCTAAACTTGTTAATTCTACCTAGGTTTGATGAATATTGTTAGGTTTTAGTGAGTTTTATGGATTGTTTGATCATCATGACTTGATTTTTTAATGAAAGTTTGGTTTAATATTGAATTAGGTTGTGTTTAGTGGCTGTGATTTATTTAATTATACTCATAAACCCCTTGCTTTGATTGATTAAATTAGTTTTTATTGATTGTTGCTTGTTTGACTCTTTACTTTATGTTTAGAGATCGTTTGCGGGAAGTACAACCGTAGGGGGTTTAAGTGGGTATCTTAATTGATTAGATTCAGCTGGTGAACACCTTCTTAGAGACCAAGAGGTGATAGGAAGTAAGGTCGTCTCATAGCTTTTTCTTGTTAAGATTAGGATCGCGCGAGAGCGGGTTCAGTTCTTGTCGGGTTTGCGTTTGTGAGCGATTAGTTGATCTAGTTTAAGTTAAACTAAATTGTTCCTCTATCCTTTGTTGCGTAGTATTCGTCTCTATTAGGGTAGTGTGTAGGTGAGTCCGAGAGGAGAGTCGACATTAGAACACTTTAGCAATTCGTTTCCCAGTTTGTTCTTAAAATCAACTAAGTGTAAGTTAGAGTTTGTTGGTGAGACCGAGAGGTCATCTAGCTTTATTGAGTAAACCTTAGTTGTGTCAACCTTAGATACAGGTGTCGTGAGATTATTCATCACATTAACCTATTAGACCTTCAATAAGGTTCTTACCTAGGTAGACGTTTTCTCCAATTGCAGTTAAGTCTCATTCTTAAAGTTTCGTTAAGTCTTGTTAAGTTAAGTATTTTAATTAGTTGAAGTAAGTTACGTCAAGTAGTTTAATAATTAAAATCAATTTAAAAAATATTTTTCTTAGGAAAGTTTTTTTAGGGTTAGTGATATAGATGTTTTCACGTGTCCTCGTATTCGATAATCGAATTTTCTTAGTTCTATAGTTCTTACGATCGATACACTTGCCGGTTGTGTGTAATTTAATTAAGAAAATCAGTTTTATAAATTTAATTCTTAGTTGTGATTTCGGTAGAAAGAAACATCCTTTAAACACACATCAAGTTTTTGGCACTGTTGTCGGGGATACGATTTGTGGCGTATTGAGAACGACTCAAGTTAGGACTTACCTTGTTTGCTACTTGTTTTTCTTTTGATTTGTTTGAATAGTTTAGCTAATTTTAGTTTCTTTTGTTTATTTTAATAGTTGTATGCGACGTACTCGATCTCTACGACCGCCTGAATCTGAGGGATTTTCCGATTCACAGATAGTTACGAGAGAGACGTTGTACCAGACCGTCTTCCAGTTCTTCTACGTCTGTTGGTAATACATCCTCTTCTCCTAATTTTTCTGAATCCGTCATTAGGGATAGAATTATGGGCGACACAATTCAACCACCGAGGATGATAGTTGCAGACCGGGCACGTCCGGTCGATGCAAGGGCGAGATCCAGCATTGCTCCACCAGCCATCGCAGTTCTGAAAAATTGGCAGGTTCTATCGAACATTCTGAACACCATTTCTCATTCTGCTCAATTTCACGAGTTGCCCATGAAAACCCGCATTCTCATCTCATTCGCATTACACGTATTTGCGACACTTTTCATCTTGCCAGCGTATCCGAAGACGCCATCAAACTCCGCGTTTTTCCGTTCTCACTCGTTGATCATGCGAGTTTGGGGCTTGGATCCCTCCCACATGGATCCATTACTACTTGGGCTGCCATGCAGGCCCAGATTTTTGAGAAATACGATCCTCCGGCTAAGGCCGCTCGTTTGCGTTACCAGATTCATTCTTTCTAGATGGAGGACACCGAGAGCTTCTACGAGGCGTGGGAGAGATTCAAAAATCTACTTGCTTTATGTCCGAACCACGGCCTTCAAGACTGGGCAGTTGTTGAAAAGTTCTATAACGGAGTGACATACACGACCCAGAGTATGCTCGACACGGCTACGGGAGGTAATTTATTGACGATGAAGGATACGAATGAGTGCATTGCTTTGTTTAACGGGTTAGCCATGAGTAGATACCAGCAACCACCCTCTAAGAGCACCAAGACCGTCGACTCCCTATCACGCGGCATGCATCCGGTCGACACGTGCACCACACTTGCGGCACAGGTTGAGGCGTTAGCAGAGATCGTGAAGGACTTGCAGGTGAAGAGTAAGTTGTGCGAAATCTGTAGAGGGGGACATGATACTGTTCAGTTCCCCTTAAGTTTCCAGGAGGCGGTAGTTAACTTTGTTAGTAATCCGAACCGAAATCAAAACTCTTTCAATTCTTACAATTCGGGGTGGAGAGGCAATCAAAATTTCAACTGGAGAAACGGAAATCAGTCCGGCTTCCAGCAGCGTTAGAGTCTATTCCAGGATTCCGGTGAAGGAGCGAGTAGTGTGGAAAAGCAGCCCACGTTAGAGGAGATGATGGCACAGCGTACAAAGATATTGTCGCAACTTATGACTCGAGAGGACTCCCGTCACAAAGAGAATCGAGAGAAATTTTCGGGAGCACGAGTCATTCATGAGAAATCAGGGAGCGTCAATTCAAAATCTTGAGCGGTAGATGGGAGAGATAGCAAGTCGTTTGAATGAGAGGTCGCCAAGAACCCTTCCAAGAAATACCAAACAAAATCCGAAGGAGTTCGCGAAGGCTGTGATGACGAGGAGCGGTGCAGGGTCACGTAGCGAGCCCGTGAGTCAGGAAGCGACAAGAGGAGTCGTTGAGGAGCCTGCAATAGATGTAGAGGAGCAGGTATACGAGGAGATTCAGTCGTTGAGTATCCACCGGCCAAGGTGCATCAAAGGCACAACCCAGGAAGTACAGCACAGGCCGAAAACCAGCATGTAGGTTCCCAGCCGGATCTACACAGGAGTATCTCGTAACACGAGGGTGCGGAATCCCCTACGTATACGATACGAGTGCTAAGACGATGAACACGTTAATGACAAGCAAACACACGAGTATATAAGAAAATACTTGCTATATTGCAATTGATAATAATCAAAGAACATCCACGTCACACAAAGAGTCACCAAAACCAGCCGTCACTCCTTAGTTGCAAATGAGCAGAAGTTACAATATAAATACCACGACAACTTCGCCAAACAGGCTAGGTGAAGTTGTCTTAACTTCGCTCATACACAAGTGCGCAAAAACATTAAACAAAACTTAACACGTTAAACATAAAATGAACAACATAAACGATTACAGACACAAATAAACACGAGATACTGAACTACTGGCATCATGCACCAACAGACTCCCCCTTGGTAGTAGCTTCATATCTCTATCAACTTTCACGTGTCTTGTAACCCAAAAAGTATGCACCCACCGTCTTCAAGCATGAACGCCCCGTCTCACATAAACATAGACCACCCTCCGATACTTCTTTGCTTTATCTTTCCACTCAGGAATATAGAAAATCGTCTTATCATTCAGTACCTGCAAATCAGCTTGAAACAAATTAACCAAGTGCATTGGATCATACACTCTCAGAATCTCCTGCTCGTCTTCATCTTCCATCACCGCTTCAGCAGTTTGACAATCAACATGCCACCACTTGAGATTCTTCAATACATCCTTGGGCATCAGCTTCATAGGAACCTCTTTCAAGAAACGAATTGGCTTATATTTCATCACCATCCAGGGCTTGCCATCAGCCCGCATTCCCCTTTCTTTATCTTCCACTAACTTCCCTTTCTGAGGCTTCAATGACCTAAACTTTTTCTCCTTAATACTTTCCTTCCACACAATCTTCCCAACCCATCTTGCAAAATCATCATCACTTCTATTTATTAATCTCAAATGAGCCAAATCTCTTACCTCACACTTAGGCAAGGTGTTGAGCGATCTCAATGCCTTCTTAAAGTACTGAATCCCATCATAACGCTTTATCACAAACAACTTCAACTGTTCATCATATAGCCAGCAAATGATACCTTTCTTTGATTCAGCATAACCCTTGATATTGTAGCTTTTCTTGAACATTGTGGGTACCACTGGCTTCTTTGTCTTGAAGAACCATTAAGCACAACCTTCTTTCCATCTTGGCTGCTCTTCCCACTCTGATT
This sequence comes from Bidens hawaiensis, assembly GCF_021521415.1. NCBI lineage: Eukaryota > Viridiplantae > Streptophyta > Magnoliopsida > Asterales > Asteraceae > Bidens > Bidens hawaiensis. The sequence goes on along the minus strand of NW_027495290.1, from coordinate 249,617 downwards.
CACCCGACACGTTTTCATCTTTACCCAACTTTACCACCTCAACACTTGGAATATCATGCTCAACATCATCATCAACTATCTCTCCCTCCTCTAACTCACTTTCAATCTCTATCTGTTCCCTGATTTTATCGATCTCACTAACTGTCAGCACATCATCAACTAAGTCATCCTAATCATTACCCAGATCATCCTCTTCATCTACAACCACTGTCTCTTTACCTGCATTGCCTGACGGACCAGCATCAGACTCCCCCTGAGATGTGGAGCCTCCAAGAGTTTGTTCAGTTCTTGGCAGCTCGCCACCTGCATCTTTCGATTCATTGGGATCATCGTCTTTGTCTTTTCTATTCTTTGTTCTCAGTTCATCACCTTTGCAACTCGTCTCCCCCCGAGATGCTAAGAACTGCTTCAGCTGATCAAATAACTTACCATGCTCAATAAGCAGGGCAGTCTGAAGTTGATTCTCTACCACCAGACGATTAATAGCCTGAGTCTGAATAAAATTTACCCGTGACTGTTCAGCAACCACCCTTTCAAGAGCCACAATCCTCTCAGAATCAGACAAATTTGGATCAAAATCGAAGTTCATGTGAGAGGTATCCTGAGCATACGGAGGTGGAATTTCCAAGCTTACAGGAATATCGGATATAGACTGAGTAGTAACTGGGGGTGGCATAGAGACAGATAGCCAACAATTGCTACCAGTGTAGACTCAACAAATCTAGCAACCACCTCTGATGGAGTAAGGGTTGGAGGTGGTAAAGAAACATTCTCTGGTGCTATAAACTGGAACATAGTTGGAGCCTGGAAGAATACCAAATGATGACGACACTGTCACCAAAGGTACACTCGAGGTGACTGGTAATGGAACTGCCGACGAAGCAGATAACATAGACATACCCTATAATGATGGTGGAGTAATACGGACAACACTTGAACTTTCTCCAGCCCTGGCCTTCTTTGATCTACGTGCAACACGATACAACTCATCCTCATAATCTGACTCACTATCATCAGAGTCCTTCTTTCGTTTTCGATGAATTCCCTCTTGAGCCACCAGAACACGGTGTGTTTCCACTGCATCATCGGCGGAAGAATCGGATAGAGTTTCTTCTGAATCTGCTGTAGAAGCAATCGACGGGCTCACCGAAGGGCCAGCCACAAAAACCTGTACACCAGAAACTGTCACAGCTGAGACCTGAACCTCAGCTTCCGGATGAATTCTATCCATATCAAAGAATCCTTGCCCTCCAAAGGCAACTTCAAGATCAACTTGTTCTTCTGGAGCCGCAACAGGGTCAACAAGAGGTGCTTGTTGTACCACAGGTGGTTGAACGACAGGAGGGGGTTGTTGAACCACGGGAGGTGGATGAGGGATATCGGCCTGTTGCGGTGCCGGATCAAGAAATTTGTTTTCTGGAAGAGCAACATACGCAAGATTCACTAAGTACCCAAACAATGTCGTCTGCCTTGGACGTAGCTCTTCCCTGCTACGTGCACTCGATGATCAAAATTGAGCAAAAATTCTCTTATTCACACTTTCAACAAAAGAGATAGGACGATGTTGTGGCATGTTTGGAGCAACATGATTGAGAATCATCTGTAAGAATCGAGGGTACATCAAAAACCGTTCCCGTGCCACTGCGCGTCTCCGACGGTCAATCTCATAAAATATCATCTGGCTAAAACTGTAGGGCTTGTTGTAAGTTAAAGCAGTCATAAAATAGCCGATTGCATTGTCGCACCCATACCATTATACGCCTCTGAGAATCCTTCAAAGGTCCTGAATACCCCTTACGAACAAAAGCACCATTCCTGAAAGTAGCCGAAAATTTTGTGGGATCCTCAGTCGTCACTCCCCCAAACTGTAAGGCTTCACTTACCTGATTTGCCGAGAACTGTACCACCCGATTGTTGACAATGGCACACAAAACTGGAAGTTCAACTCTACAGTCATATTCAACTGTTCTCTAAAAGTCTTCAATATTTGGTAGTGAAATAGGAAGAGTAGTAGTAATGGCATGAAAAATACGTGTGCGAACAAGAAATGAAATGATCTCACGATAGTCTTCAATTCCACTAGCATCCGGATCCAAGGTGATATACATGTTGTGACCCGGAAAAAACTGGCTCTTATCATCTCCACCTTCATCTCCACCAGCTCCACCAGCACCTGCTACAGCAGCCATATCTGCAAAATAAATGAATGAAATCAGACTCGTATGGCAGCAGGTTACAATTTTGCCCTGCATGGTACATGCGAAGTTGTAGCGTTAGCGAAGTTGAGGTACAGGCGAAGTTTGGTCAACTTCACTGAAACCCTAACTTGGCCACATAAACGGCGAATTAGTCACACCCAGTTATGGCTAGGAATGGCCGATCAGAGAGTATTAATAATAAAAGAGTAATGCGGTTAGAGTGTCAAATAGCTTATTATCACCAAAGGAGCCTTCAATCGGGCCGACATAGTGGGAATAGGGTTTGAAACAAAACCGGGCTCAAAACATATCGTTTAGAAACCGACTAACAACATACAATAAGAATTATGAGATACAGCGATCAGATGAACCTTGATTACGGATTAATAACTGATAAAAAAGAGGTGTGATTCAACTGGTATGTTTGCCATGGGTTTAATAGTATAAAAGTTTGACCAATTTTGAATACAGACCCCTTTTATATAGTTTTGGAAAACCCCAGGGGCGAAGTTAAATTAACTTCGCCCCTTTAAGCAACTTCGCCCCTTTAAGTTAACTTCGCCAATAGCCAAATTAAATAAAATTAAGAATAAAAGATCAAAAACAAGTAACCATTTGTTTATGAAAATAAACCATAAGCCAAAACACATATCGAAGGTTAGATAAAAGGACGGGATCAAATTTCAGTCTTGACGAAACCCTGCATGTTTTTAGAAAAGATCCGAACAGGAAACATACTGATTAAGTGGCTGTTACGCAGATCCATGTTCAGTGGTATTATGACATAGAGAAACAGGTTGTAGGCAGGTATAAAACTTAGTACGGTTTTCATTGCTTCTGTGATACGTATTAGGTTCAATTAAGCTCAAAATTTAGATGGACATCACATGAGAGATTGTGATGCCTCCTATCTATTCTCAAGGCGTATTTGGCTTTCCCCAAGTCACCTCGAGTTGACTTCGACACATAGTGTCTGATCAATCACTATTCACATGTCAACTTCCCTATTCATCTTCCCGATCTGTCTTATACTTTGAATATGCTTTCATGCCTCTTCCTTGATATTTGAAAACTAATAATCTTTGTAAGTCTTAACGTGATTTTCGTAAGGCTTAACGATACTAACAAGAGATTTTTTTTTAATAAAAAGACTACAACTGCAAGTCCCGAATCTGGATCACTGCAGAAATATAACTCTATCTTTGCGAGAATCAGGACACTCACGGGCTCGTGTATGATTGGGTAATCCCTTTTCTGCCTATCATTCGGAGAGATGTATGTGGAGACATGCACAACTCAAAATGACCCTCCACAGTAAATCGAGTAGATTTAGTTTGTATCACATTCACTTTTACGCACCATAGAAAGCTACCATAACATACAATGACTGTTCTAGAGTCTTTTAGGCCTAATTACTTCACCGGTTAGGCACACAAAATCAGTTTATCTATCACTTTCCAAGGTTGAATCAATTTTCATATATAACACCAATATTTAAACTTCTTTCGAAGTTATAGACTGAAAAAAAATATATCATTTCCTTAAAAAAAATTTAAAATTCAAACGCCCCGATCAAGTCAAAATCTTTAAGTAAACGGGCTATGCTGAAGATCCAGTGGATCAGCCGGACCGACCACATACGAATATGTGTCCCTCCGACTAAGTATGAACGACTAATTTTTAGCGAAAGAATAAAAACCCATCATAAACCGCCCCGGTCGCTTTCAGTCATCTGGTTAATGGCTATCCTTATAATCTACATGTAGATGTAAGGACCAAACATATTCACGGAATATATCCGTCAAACTGAAGCAACCAACATAATTTTCAGCGATAGTGATTTTTTCTTTTTTTCTTTTTTTTTTGTTAAAGGTTAAAGAAAAAAAGGTTACTCGGGATTGATCATCCCATTAAGCTCAACAAGGTTTTGAAAATGGGATCAGTCAAACGCATTTGTAAAAAGATCGGCAAAATTATCCAGTGAATCAACCTTTTCAAGCGCATTTAATTTCTTCTTGGCACAATCCCGTATGAAATGATGACGAATGTCAATATGTTTAGTTTTACTGTGTTTAACGGGATTGTTAGTTACTGAGATAGCACCAGTGTTATCAATGAAAATAAGAGTTTGAGTGTAATTCAGACCAAAATCGCGCATTTGTTGTTGTATCCATATAACCTGGGAGCAGCAGTTCGATGATGCCATGTATTCTGCTTCGCAGGTGGATATGGCTATAGAGGTCTGCTTCTTGCACTGCCATGACACGAATCTTCCTCCGAGAAACTGACATCCATTGGTTGTTAACTTCCTGTTCTGATTGCAACCTCCATAGTCAGAGTCGGTGTATGCTACCAAATCCAGTTCTCCTCCTTTCGAGTACTAGAGTCCCAACTTGGGCTTTCCTTTAAGATATCGCAAGATCCTCTTTACTCCCTTCAAGTGTGATTCCTTCGGGTTGGCCTTAAAACGAGCACAAAGAGAAACTACAAACATAATGTCAGGTCTAGACGCAGTTAAATACATTAAGGAACCTATGATTGCCCGATACTGAGTGGGATCCACATCTTCCTCACTGTCGTAATCAGCACCCAGTTTGTGGTTGACGCTGATTGGAGTGCCAAACGAGGTACTATCATCCATCTTAAAGCGCTTAAGCACATCGTGGACATACTTAGTTTGATGAATGAACATGCCATCCTTCTTCTGATCTACCTGTAATCCCAAAAAGAAAGTTAGCTCGCCCATGGCGCTCATCTCAAACCTTTTCTTCATGACTGCTTCAAACTTCTGGCACATAGCGACTCGTGAGGCAGCAAAGATAATGTCTTCCACATAGACCTGGACGAGAAGAAAATCACCTCCTTTTCTTTTTACAAACAAAGTACTGTCGATCTTCCCTCTCTCAAACCCATTCTCGAGCAAGTAATCTGACAAGGTTGCATACCAAGCAAGTGGTGCTTGATGTAGGCCATATAATGCTTTGCTCAGTTTGTACACATGATCAGGAAAGTCTGGGTCAGGGAAACCCGAAGGTTGTTCTACATATACCACCTCATCTACTTTTCCATTAAGAAACGCACTCTTCACATCCAACTGGAACACTTTCATTTCTTTATGTGCAGCGAATGCCAGAAACAGTAGAATTGGCACTGTACTGATGTTCTATCCCTTTCTGCAAACAAAACACTCCATCTGATAGTTCTTGAACTCTGTACCATTATCACTTCTGATGAACTTAACCTTTCTCCCAACAATATTTTCCACCTTGGTAATCAAGTTAATTACCAACTGAACTGTTTCATCTTTTGCCTTCAGAAAATAGACCCTAGAGTACCGCGAGTAATCATCAGTCACCACCAAACAGTATGACGTTCCTCCTAGACTTTTTACATTCACCGGACCAAAAAGATCCATATGAAGCAAATCCAAGGTGTTGACAATTGAGTTAACCTTCTTGGAGTGATGTCGCTTTTTGTGTTGTTTTCCTTTCTTGCATGACAAACATTGGTCTTCAAAATTGAAGTTCTTCAATGGAACCCCAAGTACCAGCCCATTCTTGACAATGTAATTCATTTTACGAAGGTGAATATGACCCATTCGTCGGTGCCACAATTCTGACTCAGATTCTGTTGCTTTTGACAGAAGACACGAGTCTTCCGTCACCATGTTAGTTGACCGCATATCCATTACATATGTGTTCTTTTCTCTTGGAGCCTTCATCACGATCCAGGTCTCTGGTTTCCTGAAACCAGGATAAAGCACGAGTGCCTCATCTTTAGTAAAATGAACGGTGTATTATTTGTCACAAATCTGAGAGACACTCAACAGGTTGTGCTTCAATTCTTCCACAAAATTAACTTTTTCCAACTTTATTCTTCCATTTGTCACAGTCCCAATACCAGTAATTCTTCCTCCACTTTCCCTTGCAAAACTAACCCTTCCTCCTTGAACAATCTTCCAATCACGTAACAATTTCTTGTTACCAGTCATGTGCCTAGAACAGCCACTGTCAACAACCCACATATTGTTTATAGCCCTGCTCGACTGTTCCTGCACAATTAAAGAAATATATTAAAATCTTGGTACCCAAGACCTTCTGGTCTTGGGTTGATTAAACCTGTTATCCGGCATCCAGTACCTTGGTTGCCCAATGTTCTTTTGTGGAGATTTTCTATAAGTTCTGTAAGGAAAATTTCTAGATGGCTGGCTATGAGGCTATCCAAACCTTCGTGAATTTCTAGCATTAATGGAGTTATAATTGTTAGTTTGGTATTTCAATGGGAAAAAACGAGACTGGTTTCTTTGAAATCTTGGATTAGTCCAATGATTGAAATTTGATGTGTTAGCATTCTTACCAGCATCATATTTAGTATTCGTTTTATTCTCAGTTTCAGTTGGCCTCATATTTCTAGATTTCCTCTGTTTCAGAGGACAGTCACTGACAAAGTGTCCTATCTTATTGCATCTAAAACAACTTCTGTTCGAACTATTCTTGTTGTTTTGAACATTCATCTCAAAAGTTGTTGTAGATGATGGGGTTGTGTTACTATCAGTTTGCCTCACATACGGTGGAACAAACGGATTTAGGGAAGATTTCTTTTCATCAAATTTATAGTCCTCCCCTCGTTTTAGTAACACGGCCTCTTCTTTTATCTCACCCGATTCAGACGATTTGTCCGAATTTGAAGAGACAGAACTTGTGACCTTAGAACTTGTCTGACTCGTTTCACTCTCATTAACTTTAGTTTCATTGGTAGAGATTTTGATTGGAACTGTCTGACTAATTTCAACATTCACGGATTGATGATTACTAGGATTATAAGTATAGTTATTATTATATGGTGGTGGAACTTCTGTGAATCCAATTCCCTGTTTTTTAACCGGGGAACGTTGAACACTTATAATATGGTCCAGCATCACCGAAGAATTTCTAAATTGTTCAATTTTCCTGTTCAGTTCCACCACTTTTACCTGGTAATCAGCTATCTATTTATCCTTTTCAGCTATTAGTTTGGTCTTTTCTTCTAACACTTCATATGCAAAGATCAATTACTTGTATTTTTTCAGCTAGGGTGGCTTTAAGGCTTCTGATGTCTTTTTCACTAGCTTTTATTTTTACCGAGTATCTATTTTCTTTAGTTTTAGAATAATGATGTTCTTCTTTTAAGTTTTTTAATTCAATGTCCAAACTAGCAAACTGATCAGTTAATGCTTTCAATTGATCAGAAAGTTTTTCACATTGTTCACACTGAGATTCAGAACATACCTTTGAGAGCTGATCGTTCACTTCTGCCATGTATGCTTGATTCTCCACCGACTCTTTGTCACATCTACCAATTTCGATGTTTACCAGATTTGCTTGTTCGATCACATCTTCAACTTGTATATTCCAGTTATACCCACTGTTCTGCTGAGATACCATAGCCTTGATTTCATTTCCACTTCCATTCTGTTGAGTAGGCCTGTTCTGATTTCGTTGACTCTTTCATTCGTACATTCTCTAGCAAAATGGCCATTATGCTGACAATTGTAGCATCGAACTTTTGACTTGTCAAACCCCGGTCTTTCTCCAATGAACTTTCTCCCAGTCTTCTTCATAAATCTCTTCACTATTCTCACTATCATAGCCATCTGCCAATGCAGATCCATTTCTTCGATGTCATCGGGGTCTATCTGATCATAGTCCTCATCCAAGGTTGCGGGGTCAACTATTTTTCCTTTGATGTAGTTCTCATAAGAGGCAATGAATGAGGCATATAGAACAAATTGTTGTTCAGCTGATTTGACACTCATAGGCATCTGTGAGTAGTTCTTATTAGAAGCACTGGCTGAGAAATTATCAGCTGAGGATTGAGACTTTGAGGAACTACTTCCACCCGCTACGAAATATACGTCACCATCCATATTGAGTACCACATGACCATCTTGGGAGGAGTTTGGTTCCCCCCCCCCCCCTAGTAGTAGGCAGTTGAATCTGTTTTCAAACTTGAGTTTGGAGAGCCTTTAGCCCCATACATTCCCTGATCCTGAACCTGATCAGTAGGCGTCTCCTTTCGAACAATATTAAGTTCAAAATTACGTAACTTATTAACCACCTTCTCCAAGTCAAATTGTTCAAATTCTTTATCTTCTCTCATCAGAACTGTGTACATCTCCCATTTTGGTGGGGGAGCATCAAGAAGCTTTTCTACTATCTCTTCTTCCTTGTATTCAATGGAGTAATTATTCAACTCGGTCATTAGGTGATAATATTGTGTTATGATGTCATCAAGTGATTCATTTTTCAGATACTTGAATACAGAGAATTAAGTTTTCAGCAGTTTTGTTTTGGAGGTACCAATCCCAACGTTTCCTTCATAGCGATTTTCAAGTGCTTCCCGCAATTCTCGAGCAGTTTTGTATTTCTTGAAAGTATGAAGAATTTCTTGAGGAAGTGCCATTGTTATGGCTGCATATGCTTTGCTTTCTGCTTCATACATTTTCTTCTCATCATCCTCCATTTTACTGTACTTCTTAAGCTGTTCTCGACCTTAAAACATGGCTGTTGGAGGGATGTACCCATCTTGAATGCAGACCCACATTTTTGCATCTTGATACTTCACATATTGTTCAAACCTATCTTTCCATGCTACAGACTCAGTTCCTTTAAGCAGTTTTGGAGCTTTAGTTGCTGAACCAGCTTCAACTTCCATCTTTACCAGTTCTGTGATGTTTACAGAAGTCATACTTGAAAGAAATGAGACCAAGAATCCAAAAATCGTCTTCTGTAAATAGTGAACAGCAAAGTTATGATAACTTCGCTAGTCACCAACTTCGCTAGTTACCAACTTCGTAAACTTAACTTCGCTAATTTATAACTTTGTTGGCTTCACAACTTCGTTGAAACCCTATATCTTCGCTTAAACCCTAGTTTGGGTGTCAGCAACTTCGCCAGAAGAACGAAGGAGTTTTGTAGGTTAGACACGGCCGATTTCGAAGGTTGCGAGGGTGATTGGAAGGTGTAATTGATGAGTATAATAGAGGAACTGACAAATAAGTGGTATTTCAAAGTAAAACAGTTCCGTGAATAGTCGAACGGAGAAATTTTAACACTCGTGTGATAATCCCGAACCACACAATCACTAGCAAAACACTCTGATACCAATTGTAGGTTCCTAGCCGGATCTACACAGGAGTATCTCGTAACATGAGGGTGCGGAATCCCCTACGTATACGATACGAGTGCTAAGACGATGAACACGTTAATGACAAGCAAACACATGAGTATATAAGAAAATACTTGTTATATTGCAAAGGATAATAACCAAAGAACATCCATGTGACACAAAGAGTCACCAAAACCAGCCGTCACTCCTTAGTTGCAAATGAGCAGAAGTTACAATATAAATACCACGACAACTTCGCCTAATAGGCTAGGCGAAGTTGTCATAACTTCGCTCATACACAAGTTCTCTAAAACATTAAACAAAACTTAACACGTTCAACATAAAATGAACAACTTAAACGATTACAGACACAAATAAACACGAGATACTGAACTACTGGCATCATGCACCAACAAAACAGTTACCCAACACACCAGCGAGAGTCTACAAACCTAGACTTCCATATCCCGGGAGACTCCGCAGGGATATAGACGAGGGGCAGAACTCAAAATTCCTTGATATTTTGAAACAAGTTCACCTTAACATTCCATTCCTTGAGGCACTCACTCAAATGCCCAAATATGCAAAGTTCCTTAAAGATATTCTTTCGAATAAAGAAAAGTTAGCTCAAGTCTCTTCCATCCCTTTGAGTGCTAGTTGCTTTGAAATCTTGCAGAGAAAATTACCTGAGAAGATTTCTAGTCCTGGGAGTTTCACGATTCCCTACATCTTGAGTGATGATACGGTGGTTCATGCGCTGGCAGATCTTGGTGCCAGTATTAATCTCTTGTCGTATTCTGTGTATCACAAGTTGGGTTTAGGCGAACCACGTCCTACCCGGATGAGTATCCAGCTTGCTGATCGTTCTGTGAAATACCCTCGAGGGGTGGTCGAGAACATGCTTGTTCGTGTCGACAAGTTCATCTTCCCGGTGGACTTTGTCATCTTGGACATGAACCATGATGATAGTGTCCCACTTATCTTGGGCCGGCCATTCATTGCCACTGCACATGCATTGATCGACGTTTGCGAGGGTAAGTTGATTTTAAGAATTGGGGATGAAAACGTCACCTTTGACGTTCGACAGTCACTAAAACACCCCAAGTCTGCTGATGACTCCATATACTTCATTGATACCGTCATGGAGCATCTTGGGGAGTTTTTCAGCAAGATCTATAGAGGATCTGCCTCCGACACCCAGATTCTCGATAGGGAGATTCCAGAGATTGAGATGGTTGCCCTAACCAATCAGTCCATAGATCACGACACCGAGTCGCATATCCCTGAATCTGACGTGTCTGCTGAGATCGTACGAGACGATCCTATGGACCGACCTTCCGTCGAGAGTCCTCCTTCTTTCTTAGAATCTAAGGATTTGCCTGCCCATCTGGAGTATGCGTTTTTAGATGAAGAGAGGAAGTTGCCGGTTATCATTGCATCTGCTTTGACGGAGGTCGAGAAGGAGAAGTTGTTGAGGGTGCTAAGACAACACAAATAGGCGATTGCATGGAAGATTATTGACGTTAAGGGTATCAACCCTTCGATTGGCACTCATAAAATCCTCATGGAGGATAATTTCAAAATTGTCGTTCATCCGCGAAGGCGACTTAATCCGAAAATGCAAGAGGTTGGGAAGAAGGAGATCATTAAACTCCTTGATGTGGTGATCATTTTCCCCACTTCTGATAGTGCTAGGGTATGTCCAGTCCAAGTGGTTCCTAAAAAGGGTGGCATGACTATCGTCACCAATGAGAGAAACGAGCTTATTCCTTATAGGACTGTCACTGGATGTTGAGTCTGCATCAAATATAGCAGACCTAATGATGCCACAGGAAAGACCACTTTCCTTTACCCTTCATTGATCAGATGTTGGAGCGTTTATCAGGTCAGCAGTACTACTGCTTCATAGATGGTTTCTCCGGGTACTTCCAGGTTCCGATAGCTCCCGAAGACCAAGAGAAAACCACTTTCACTTGCCCTTACAGAACGTTTGCCTATAAACGTATGCCACTCTGAATGTGTAACGCTCCGGCCACATTCAAGAGAAGTATGGTGGCCATTTTCCATGATATGATCGAGGAATCCATGTAGGTGTTCATGGACAATTATTCCGTATTTTGGAGTTCCTTCGATCATTGTTTGTCTAATCTTGAGTGGATGATATCCCGTTGCGTTGACACCAACCTAGTCCTTAACTGAGAAAAATGTCATTTCATGGTTCGCGAGGTTGTTCTGGGGAATCGGATTTCGAGTGCGGGGAAAGAGGTTGACCGACAAGGTCTAGACCATTTCTAATCTCCCCCCGCCCACTTCTATGAGATCCGTTCATAGTTTTCTAGGTCATGTCGGGTTCTACCGCCGATTTATCAAATATTTTTCTAAGATCGCGAGACCCATGACCAAACTTCTGGAGAAGGATGCTCCATTCTTCTTTTCTGAGCAGTGTATTGCAGCGTTTGATATTTTAAAAGACAAACTCGTTAACGCCCCGACCATGGTTGCTCCCGACTGGTCGTTACCATTCGAGTTGATGTGTGACACGAGCGACTTCGCAGTCGGAACGGTTCTAGGACAGAGAAGGGTAGTCCATGGGATAACCCTTAAGTGGTTTAAGTTTTCTAATATTGTAACATTCGTGACAAAACGAGGTATACTATATTCACTACGTAACAAGTAAACGATAAATCGGTTAATTCGTAGTGCTTAAATGAGTAACCGACCGATACTAATTATGACCCGTATATATACTGAGGGGTCATATACGAGTTATATATATATATTATAGAGGCTAACATATTGATATTTAGGCCCCAGTACGTTTAAAACTCTTTAAACGAAAAAAGTTCCGTTTATCGATACGCTATAAGCTTAAACGCAATCGTTAATATCAAAACGAGCATTGTAGCATCCGTTAAGCCGAAAAAGATTTATAAAGCACTTATATAACATGTTATAAGAAATCCGTGAAAATATTTTGGAATTTTACAACGAGTCAGTACGTTTTTCTTATTTTACAAAAAGAAGCTGAAAAACACTCGTTTTCGCGCTGGTTTTCGCACTCGAACTAGTTTTCTTAAGAAAAACCGGACCCAAATTAAATTTTGAAACGAAGTTTATGCGTGGCACGAAACCAAGGCACCATTGGGCCAAAAGGAGGCCCAATGGGCCCTTATTAGTTGCGGCCGCAAGAAGGAGGGATGGACCCCCCTTCGTATAGCTTGTTAAATAAGCTAGGACTTAAAAAATATAAGTTATTCCAAATACATCATAGAAACCAATCAGCTGTGTTCTTCAAGTTTCAGCCAAACTTTTGAGGTAAACTGTAACACCCCGAAACCGCAGCGGAAACATAAACGGGATGCAACAGACACGTCTGATATCAACAGCATTGCTTATAAAGAAAACACCACTACATTAATTCGCATCATATTACATTGTTCCGAGTTTAGTTATCATCTAGGCGACAGCACATAAGTTTTACCAATAGTACATTAACATATTAATACAACATGATCACTAAGCTTCCACAAAAGCACGCATCATCAAGCATGTAGCACTTATTCAAGTTTGGGAGTACCAAGAAAACATGTAAAGAAAACGGGTCAACTACGAATAGTTGGTGAGTTTCACAATTTGAATAAACCATGATAAATCCATATAATAATATAATATTATCAGGGGACACTGTTAACCCAGTACTGTACTCATTCTGGGGGCAACGTTAACCCAGAAACACTTCCAAAGACATCTGGGGACACAGTTAACCCAGTAACACTTCCAAAGACATCTGGGGACACAGTTAACCCAGTAACACTTCCAAAGACATCTGGGGACACAGTTAACCCAATAATGTACCCATTCCATACGATTCCCGTACAATCAAATATTTATAAATACACGCAAATTCATGCGTTCAGTATGTATTTAATCATTTCAATAGTAACATGCTTTCCGCCCCGGGAAAATATTTGAAAACAATTCAGAAAAAGGGGCTCGTGAAACTCACCTTATCGTAAGCAATTAAGTAACACAATACTCCAGCTACTAGTCCAAATCTGTAATACGATCCCTAAGTTCGTTACTATACAATCACTATTATCGTAACTTGAACCGTGTTAACCGGTACATCTGGGGACACTGTTAACCCAGTACTGTACCCGTTCTGGGGGCAATGTTAACCCAGAAACACTTTTCAGGACTCAGATTGTGATATCGTTTAGAGTTCACTAGTCAGATTTACTATTAGTCATTTTTCCCGTTTTGCGTGCCTAGCACGGTTATCCATTTTTATGTTTCAAAAATAAGTTTGGTCACACACGACCCGAAAATAGTTGTTAATTGATAATTTAACTAAAGTTGTGAAGTTAGAACTCGGTTTAGCCGCCCCGATTGGCCGCGGGGCCCGTTTCCGTCATTAGCGTACCGGAAACTGTTAAAATTACTCAAATCATCCGAATTATTTTCGGATGATTCATTTTTACTTGTTTATCTCAATTATATTAAAATAGTTCATTTTTAGGGTTTTTATACACCAGTCAACTCGCTTAGGCGAACTTTACCGGTTTACGCGTTTTAAGCTTTAAAAGTTTGTTTTAGCACAAATAATTATCCGTTTAGTCTCGGATCTTGAAATTTTGCACAAATCACTTTTTGACAGTGGGGAATTTTATAAAAATATTTCCAGAATTAATTTAATATTTAAAATTTATTTATCTATTTTTAAACACCATTTAAACACTAAATATGTCGTAAATACCAAACGATCTTAGAAAAATCCCAATTTTTTCCTGGATGACCCCTGCCATCTCCATAGTCCCCTGTAATATTTCCAGAACCAAAATCCCTTTTTGAATGCCGTTTTCACTAAAACCGAGCTAGAAAACCCTAGAACTCGTTTAACCGAAAAGTCTACATAGACTTCTCCAATGGACCTAAAATTTTGTGTGTGACTTATACATGTTATAAAAAGATTATATGAAATTTTCCAGAACTTTTCATGATATTTAACTATTTTTCACCATTTTTGGCCAAAACCGAGCATTAAATTCACCAAATATTCATCCTTTGTCCAAAAATTACCAAAAATTCACAGAACTCATATTTTCATATATCTAACACCTCTGTAAAATTTCATGACCTAACTCTACACGTATCACAATCTGTCCCAAATTCATAAACCATACAAAAACCGAACTACCTTGTGTTTCTAGCTTCAAATCGCAAGAATCTCGCTTTCTAGCCTTTGCTAGCAACTAGATACAACACCTACAAGCACAATAACACCACACCAAGCAAGTTACACCCACAATCAAGCCATTTCTTTCATGGTTTCGGTTATGATATAAAAACAAAGATTTAACCGTAAAAATTCGTTTTTGGTTCGTTTAACTCCTTTCTTGGACCAAGATCCCTTGTATAACCCGTATACATCACTTGATCATGCAAGAATCGGTTTTCATCTTTAAAACCTCATTTTTTTGTAAGAAAACTCAAGAAACAAAAATAAACACGTACATAACACGATCTTTACCTCGGTTTTTCTTGTTAAAAAGTCTCGGTTTTTTATCAAGGAGTTGAGAGGAATGAAGATTGTTGAGTTTAGTTGAATGAAAAAAAGAAAATAATAATGGAATGAGGACCTATGGTCCGATCGGTCCAAATGGGGAGGTGGGGTGGGACCCACTTCTTCATTTCTAGCCACTCATTCCGATTTCCGTAATCTGGATAATGTTTTGGATAATCTGGTTCAGTTCGTTTTTCGGTTAAACGTTTAATTCGGCATAAAACAAGGCTAAAACGGTCGTTTTTCGGCTTAAAAATGAAATTTATATAAAACCGATTTAAGAACTTAAACCATGACATTTATTAACTTAAAACATCATAGTATTAATAATTGTGTATCTTTTTCGGCTTGATCGATCGTCTCTTGCTCGGTTTGGTATTAAAGGTTTCGTTTAACGTACCGACGTACCATTAAATCGAAATCCTTTTTCTGTGCTTTAATTCACTTATCCCGAAGCTTTAATACTTCGTAAACATCACTAAATATTATATATTTAGTCTATAATGCAATCCCCGATCGTTCGGGCTTCAATAACATTTAATCGGCTAATCGTATTTCCAATACGATTAACTGTATAATCGAGTATAATCCGTAAAGTGAATCTTACATACTCGTATAAACGCATTATAATTCATATAATCATTATTAAATAACACATAAATAGTATATACCGGCTAGGGTATACCTGATTTTGCCGGAATCGTTACATTCTCCCCCCGTAAAACAAATTTCGTCCTCGAAATTTTATGCTTCGACTACTTCCTTTTGAGGAAATAGGTAGGGGTATTTCTTCCGGAATTCGTCCTTTCGTTCCCATGTATATTCTGGGCCTCGTTGCGAATTCCATCTAACTTTGACCAACGAAATCTTGTTGTGTCTAAGTTGCTTGATTTTTCCGTCCACTATTTCTACGGGTTCCTCTACGAAATTGAGTTTATCATTTATTTGGACACCCTCTAAGGGTAACACCGATGTCTCATCCGCCAGACATCTTTTCAAGTTCGATACGTGAAACACGTTGTGAACTGCACTCATTTCATCGGGTAGTTCTAATCGGTATGCTACGGGACCGATTTTTGCAGTAATATTGAAGGGTCCAATATATCTCGGGGCTAACTTCCCCGCCTTTCCAAATCTGACTACACCCTTCCAAGGTGATACCTTTAAATACACTTTATCACCTTTCTCAAACGACAACGGTTTTCTACGGGTATCGGCATAACTCTTCTGCCGATCCCGCGCGGCCTTCAGATTGTTCCTAATTTCAAGGATTTTGCTGGTCGTTTCCTGGACCAGGTCTGATCTAATAACCTGAGTGTCGCCCACTTCAGTCCAGCAGAGTGGTGATCGGCACTTCCGACCATACAATGCTTCGTAAGGCGCTGCCTTTATACTGCTATGGTAACTGTTATTATAGGAAAATTCAACGAGTGGGAGGTGTTGATCCCAATTTCCCTTAAAATCCAGTACGCATGCACGAAGCAAATCCTCCAGGGTTTGGATGGTCCTCTCAGACTGACCATCGGTCTGAGGGTGGTAAGCTGTGCTTAGATCAATACGCGTTCCCAGCGCTTCTTGCACAGCTTGCCAAAGCTTGGAGGTGAAATGGCTATCCCGATCGGAGATGATTGAGATGGGTATCCCATGACGATACACAATTTCATTTATATAATTCTGCGCAAGTCTCTCTGTGTTATAATTATTTCTAATCAGGATAAAATGTGCTGATTTGGTTAATCGATCCACGATTACCCAAATTGCATCATGTCCTCGGGACGTTTTAGGAAGATGTGTCACAAAATCCATCGTGATTTGCTCCCACTTCCATTCGGGAATTTCCGGTTGTTGTAACATCCCCGCGGGTTTCTGGTGCTCCGCCTTAACTCTCGCACGAGTCGTACATTTACCGACATACGTTGCGATATCCTTTTTCATACCCGGCCACCAGTAGAACTCCTTCACATCCTTGTACATCTTATCCGATCCAGGATGTATGGAATATTTCGATCTATGCGCTTCGTCCATGATTAATTCACAAAGGTCATGGAGGGTCGGGATCCAAGCCCGATTTTTGAAATAGAGAATTTCGTCCACGCGCTGTTCGAAATTCTTCTCATTGCCGTAAAGTCCCTCCTTTTCCAAGTGTTCCTCTTTCAACGCCTCACGTTGAGCGACTCGAATCAGGTCCGAAAGGTTTGACTGGACTATCATCCCCAGCGCTCGCACTCGCAATGGCTTAACCCGATCTTTCCTACTCAAGGCATCGGCTACAACGTTAGCCTTGCCGGGGTGATAACGGATGTCACAGTCATAGTCGCTCAACAACTCGACCCATCTTCGTTGTCTCATATTCAGTTCTTTCTGATCGAATATGTGTTGCAAACTTTTATGATCGGTGAAGATGGTGCACTTCGTACCGTAGAGATAATGTCTCCAGATTTTAAGTGCGAAGATAACCGCTCCCAGTTCTAAGTCATGAGTAGTGTAATTCTTCTCATGTACTTTTAACTGTCGGGAAGCATAGGCTATAACCTTATTATTCTGCATCAACACGCATCCTAACCCTCTACGAGATGCGTCACAATATGCGACAAAGCCATCGTCTCCATCGGGGAGACTTAAAATCGGCGCTTGGCACAATTTTTGCTTTAACGTTTGAAATGCCGCTTCCTGCTCTTCTCCCCATTCATACTTTCGATCCTTTTGAGTCAGGAGAGTTAAAGGTTGCGCGATGCTAGAAAAGTTTTCTATAAATCGACGATAATATCCGGCTAAGCCTAAGAATTGGCGGATTTCCTTTGGCGTTTTAGGCGCTTGCCAATTCTTAATTGCTTCGATCTTACTCGGATCAACGTGTATTCCTTGATGGTTTACAACGTGACCGAGGAATTGCACCTCTTATAACCAGAAGTTACACTTGGAGAATTTTGCATACAACTTCTCCTGATTAAGAAGCTCTAAAATTATTCTCAAGTGTTGCTCGTGCTCTTCTTTAGTTTTCGAGTAAATCAGAATATCGTCAATAAACACGATGACGAATTTGTCGAGACAGGGTTTACAGACTCGATTCATGAGGTCCATGAACACTGCCGGCGCATTTGTTAGCCCGAAAGGCATAAGTAAGAACTCATAATGGCCGTAGCGAGTCCGGAATGCGGTTTTTGGGATATCTTCTTCCTGAATTCTAACCTGATGGTATCCCGATCTAAGATCAATTTTTGAGAAATAGCTCGCACCTTGCAGCTGGTCAAACAGGTCATCAATTCGGGGAAGAGGGTACCTATTTTTGATTGTTAACTTGTTCAGCTCCCTGTAATCAATGCACATTCTAAGGCTCCCGTCCTTCTTTTTCACGAATAATACAGGTGCACCCCACGGGGAATAACTAGGACGTATAAATCCTTTATCCAACAATTCTTGCAACTGATTGGATAATTCTTGCATCTCGGACGGTGCAAGTCGGTAGGGCGCTTTAGCAACAGGGCCAGCTTGAGGTAATAAATCGATTCTGAATTCGACCTGTCAGGTTGGCGGTAATCCAGGAAGTTCTTCTGGGAAAACTTGTGGAAACTCGCGTACCACCGGGATATCTTCCACCCGTTTCTCATCAGAATCTGTGGCCGTCAAGCTTGCTAGATACGCCACGCATCCCTGGCGTATAAATTTTAACACCTTGAGGTGGGATATAAATGGTATCATTGTGCCCGACTTCTCTCCTTGCACTAACACCTCTTCGTCATCCGACACCCGGATCTTGACGATTTTCTTTTCACAGTTTATTTCTACTTTGTTACGTGCCAACCAATCCATTCCCACTATCACATCAAAACTACTTAATTCTACCGGTAATAAGTCAATCAGGAAAGTTTGATCGTTTAGAATAAAAGGGCAATTCCGAACTATCTGATTAACTATCATGGTTTTACCGTTAGCGACTTCTACGGTATAAGGTTCTATGGTTTCACTATTTGGAAGGTTCGCTATCGATAGGAAATTAACAGAGACAAAACTTCTATCGGCGCCTGTATCAAATAATACATAAGCGTAATGATCAGAGACGAGGAATGTACCTGTCACTACGCTGGGGTCCTGGCGTGCTTCGTTCGCCCCCATCACGAATGCTCGGCCTCTCGCCGGATTGGATGACGATGCCAGACCCACGGTTTACCTCCCAATTCCTCCCTGGTTCAGTTTCGAACAGTATCTCTTGAAGTAATCTGTGCTGCCGCCTTCAAAGCAAGCACGGCTGGTGGTCATCATTTGGTTCCCTTGTGGGTATTGTTGTCGGGCTGGTTGGGTCCTAACTGGCTGCGCACGGATAGGTTGCGGTTGTCGGTTCAGATTGTTCAGGTTTGTCTTACATCTCGGTGCGTAGTGCCCATCCCTGCCACACCGATGGCACACTACCCCCCTGCACTCGCCACCATGCTGGTAACTGCATTTTCCACACCTAGGAAACGTCCTTGTCTGTGGTTCCTGCCTTCCGCCTGAACTAGTCACGGCGTAGTTCTGGGCAGCGGGCCGAGCACGTTTATTTTGTTGCTTCTCCTGGATCCTATGTTCATACGTACCCCGCTTTCCCCCAGCAGACTCTCCTGCCACCTTCAATGACCCACTCCTCACGAAATCGTATGTGACGATACCAGCTTGCGTCACCGCACCCTCAAACGTCTGGTGTCCCCCAGCGTTGACTATACTCCTTACTACTGGAGTTAGTCCCCATATATAACGCCCAACCCTCTTTGACTCTGGGGTGACCAACCATGGCACCAATCGCGACAATTCATTAAATCGATTCGTATAACCCAAGTGGTCTGCCCCCTGCATCTCCAAGTTCCACAACTCGTTTTCTAACTTCTACAATTCATTTTTCGGGCAGAAATGTTCCAGTACAAGGGCTTTAAGTTCTGCCCAGGTCATGCGGTTTGTCACTGCCTGACCGCGAGTTTGCACTATTGTGTTCCACCATGGTCCGTGAACGTGCAGGTAGCATACTTAACAATGTACTCCTCAGGGCAGTTACTGATGTTCACAACAGACTCTATTTTCTCAATCCACTTAACCAACCCATTGGGTCCCTCAGACCCGCTAAATTCTAGGGGCTTGCACAACATAAAATCTTTAATTGAACATCCCCTTATTGCAGGAGTCGGTTCAGTGCGGTTTGTTTCTACACAGGGTATAGGGCCATTACTGTCTGTAACGACCACCCTAGGCGGCTCGTCATTACTCGGAATCGGGTTACCGTTCGGTGGAGGATTAACATTTTGTTCCCCAGCATTATTTGTGGTCGTTTGATTGCTCGCAGGGTCTGGATTGGTCGTATTGTTAATACTGGCGGCGATGCGCGATACTATATCCGGTATCGCCGCCTCTAACTGTCGAGCAATCAGACGACTCACATCCACTTCTGACATTTAAGCTGACCGTTTAGGTGCCATTCTACACAACATTAAGAAAAATACATATAATTAATACAAATTCCAATCTCGATACACAACACATATTCCATTCATTAATAAACATTAGTACATTTTACATAATCATCAGTACACATTACATTAACGTCAGCCCATAGATTAAGTTTTCATACATCAGTCCTACATCGGCATCATTTCGACATAACCCGCTATGGGTCAGTGCTTGGATGATACATCAAAAATATCTACAATGGTATCCCCAAAAAAAAAAGACTCCCTACGGGCTAGTGACTTTATTATAACTACCCAAGATTCACTCTATGTTAGCATCGTCACTAACTGCTTACACAGAGTATCAAAAAGCGGACCCTGACTACTACCACCCTAACATGATCTAAACATGGTGGTATACCAACCACACCAACACTGCCGCCATCACCACTAACACTGCCATCAAACCCCGGATCCGTGTTTCCATCCGGTCAATCATCCACTGGGAGTATGCGTCATCCCTCCTCAGCTGAGCGATCGCATACTGGCTGTCCAGTATGCAGTCCGCCAAGTGATTCCTCCTCTGGACACCCACCGTCAAGGCGGTGGTGTGCTCATTCATCTGCTCGGTGAGCACTCGGAGCCATGCAGCCTCGGCGGAGGGACGTTCATCCCTCTCCAGCCTAGGGGCACCCCACACGGGTGGAGGCACAGGCTCGGGCTGGGGGCGGGAGGACTCGCCCCTGTGGAAAGTGGGTCTGGGTGGGGTAAAGGTAGGTGGGACATAAGGGGCACTGATCCGCGCCGTGAGGCGGGGACCGGGTCTGGGAGGGGTAGGGGTGACCTGTGGTGCGGGTGGGGTGGGGGATCTGGCAACCCTAGTAGAGAGGGTGTAACGATTCCGGCAAATCCAGGTATACCCTACCCGGTATATACTATTTACGTGTCATTTAATATTGATTATATGAGTTATAGTACGTTTATACGAGTATATATGATTCATAGTACGAATCATACTCGATTATATAGTGAATCGTATTGGAATTACAATTAACCAATGAACGATTATTGAAACCCGAACGAATCGGGAATTACATTTTAGACGAAGTATATAATGTTTAGTGATGTTTACGAAGTATTAATGCTTCGGGATAAGTGAATTATAGCACAGAGAAAGGATTTCGATTTATTAGTACGTCGGTACGATAAACGAAACCTTTAACATCAAACCAAGCAAGAGACGATCGATCAAACCGAAAAAGATGCACAATGACCGACAATATGATGTTTTAAGTCAATAAATGTCATGGTTAAGTTTTTTTAAAGTTTTTAAGTCGGTTTTATGTAAATTTCATTTTAACCCGAAAAACGACCATTTTGGGCTCGTTTTAAGCCGAATTACGCGTTTAAACGAGAAACGAACTGAACCAGATTATCCACAACATTATCCGGATTGCGTAATCCAAATGAGTGGCCATGGTTTGAGATGTGGGCCCCCCCCCACACCACCTTTATAACCGGCCCTATGCACACACATTTACACATTTCATTTACTTTTTTTCTAACTCTCCAACTCCAAATTCTCTCAACACTCATCCATCTTCATCCAATTTCTTGACCTCCAACCAAGAATTACAAGGTATAACACATGTTTTGATGCTTGAATCTTGTTTCTAACTTCATGATCTTGAGAAAAGGAGGTTTCAAATGTAAAAATGGGTGAAAAACCGGGTTGAAACCGATTCTCGCATGATCTAGTGATGTATACAAGTTATACAAAGGATCTTGATCCAAGTGATGAGTTAAAAGAGTTTAGAATGAAATTTTACGGTTGAAATCTTGTAAAATGAGTTTCTATGTGAAAGACGGGTGAAAACCCGAGATGAAACCGACTCTTGCATGATCAAGAGATGTATACAAGTTATACAAGGGATCTTGGTCCAAGAAATGAGTAAAAAGAGTCGAGAACGGATTTTTACGGTTAAAACCTTTGTTTTTATATCAAAACCGACACTATGAAAGAAATGGTTTGATTGTTGGTGTAACTTGCTTGGTATAGTGTTATTGTGCTTGTAAGTGTTGTATCTAGTGGCTAGCAAAGGCTAGAAACCAAGATCTTTGCGATCTAACGCTAGAAAACACAAGATAGTTCGGTTTTCGCGTGGTTTATGTATTTTGGACAGATTGAAGTACACTTAGAGTCAGGTCACGAAATTTCACAGAGATGATCTACACATGAAAATATGAGATCTGTGAATTTTTGGTAATTTTTGGATAAAGGATGAATATTTGGTGAATTTAATGCTCGGTTTTGGCCAAAAATGGTGAAAAATAGCTAAACTTGATGAAAAATTTTGGAAAATTTAGGATAAGCTTTTTAAAACATATAAAAGTCACACACAAAATTTGAGCTCAGTTGGAGAAGTCTAAAGGGACTTTTCGCTAAAACGAGTTCTAGGGCTTTCTAGCTCGGTTTTTGTGAAAATGGCTTGAAAAATGAGTTTTGGGTTCTGGAAAAATTCCAGGGAGTTATGAGGATGGCAGGGATCATCCCGGAAAAATTTGGGATTTTTCTAAAGTCTTTTAGTATTTTTGACATATTTAGTGTTTAATGATGATTAAAAATAGATAAATAAATGTAAATATAAAAAAAATAAATCTGGAAAATTTTTATAAAATTTCTTACTGTCAAAATAAGTTTTGTGCAAAATTTCAAGACCCGAGACTAAACGGGTAATTATTTGTGCTAAAAAGAACATAAAAACAAATTTTTAAAGCTTAAAACGTGTAAACCGGCAAAACTCGCATAAGCGAGTTGACTGGTATATAAAAACCTAAAAATGGACCATTTTCATAATACTAAGTAAATTAAATAAAAGTAAATCATCCGAAAATAATTCGGATGATTTGGGTAATTTTACCCGATTTTACTGTTTCCGGCACCTAAATGACGGAAACGGGCCCCGCGGCCAAACGGGGTGACCAAACCGAGCTCTAATTTCATCACTTTAACTAAAATAACAGTCAAACACCATTTTTGGGTCGGTTGTGAACAAACTCATTTTTGAAACTAAAAACGGATAACCGTGCTAGGCACGCAAATCAAGGAAAACATAAAAAATGATAATTTTGACCGTCAGACTCTAAGTAATGTCACAATCTGAGTCCTTAGAAGTGTCACGGGGTTAACATTGTCCCCGGATCGAGTACAGTAATGGGTTAACAATGTCCCCAGATGTACCGATTGACACGTATTTAATTTATGGGAATTATATAGTAACGACTAGATATTATATTACAGATCCAGGCTTATAGCAGTTCATTGTATCACGTCCCGACTCACAGAAAGGTGAGTTTTCACGAGCCCCTTTTTATTGAACTGTTTTAAATATTTTCCCGGGGCGGAAAGCATGTCGTTATTAAAGTATTTAAGTACATACCGATCGTATGGAAACACTTGTATATTTATATATATATGATTTGATGCACAGAATATATATAAATTGTTTATCGTGTGGAATTGTTCTGGGGTAACATAGTTCCCAGAGGTTATTATTGTTCTGGGGTAACTTAGTTCCCAGAGGTTATTATTGTTCTGGGGTAACTTAGTTTCCAGAGGTTGTTATTGTTCTGGGGTAACTTAGTTCCCAGAGGTTTTTATTGTTCTGGGGTAACTTAGTTCCCAGAGGTTATTATTGTTCTGGGGTAACTTAGTTCCCAGAGGTTATTATTGTTCTGGGGTAACATAGTTCCCAGAGGTTATTATTGTTCTGGGGTAACATAGTTCCCAGAGGGTATAAATGTTCTGGGGAAGCATAGTTCCCAGCAAAATTACATTGCTAATAAATGATTATTAAAATGATCTGTCAGTGTTTATTTAAATTAGTGAAACTCACCAACTATTCGTAGTTGACCCGTTTTCTTTACATGTTTTCTAGGTATGCCCAAGTTGGAATGATTGATATGTGCTTAATGATCTGTGCTACTTGTTGGAAGCTTGCTGATCTATATTTTGTAATGAATATATTAATGTCTTATCGGTAAAACTTGTGTGTAACACCTTGACAGTAACGAAACTAGCAATAATGTAATGTGATATAAATTTAATGTAGTGGTATTTTCTTTATAAGCAAGGCTGTTGATATCAGATGTGTCTGTTGCATCCCGTGTACGTTTCCGCTGCGGTTACGGGGTGTTACAGAGGGACAGGCTAGCACTCCTACGGCTAGTCTCACTAGGCTCAGTGCTGGATGCTAAGCGTAAGCTCCTAGAGTCCCCGGAACTGGTCTCCACCGGGTCCTCCTCCACTGACAGACTTTGGGATCTCGACATCCTTACCTGTACACAAGTTAGCAAACATATAGTTCCTTCCATAACGTAAATCATAATTAAATTAATATTCACACACTTATACAACCTTGTCACATAAAAATATTATCATATACTTACACGTACGTTGCCGATTTTACCTATTAATGTTCCCCGTGAACTCCCCTGAATTCCCTCGTGCGGACAAGTCTGTTATTATGTTCCGGACCATAATAACTCACTTGTCCATCCAAGTTCATCCAGATCTCGTCACTATAAATTATTAGTTGATATTCAGATCCTATAATACTTGAGCTACTGGTTATATTTTAGGTATCTTTTAAAGACATCCTAATTCTTTATAACCAATGGCTCTGATACCAAGTTCTGTAACACCCCGAAACCGCAGCGGAAACGTAAACGGGATGCAACAGACACGTCTGATATCAACAGCATTGCGTATAAAGAAAATACCACTACATTAATTCACATCATATTACATTGTTCCGAGTTTAGTTATCGTCTAGGAGACAGCACATAAGTTTTACCAATAGTACATTAACATATTAATACAACATGATCACTAAGCTTCCACAAAAGCACGCATCATCAAGCATGTAGCACTTATTCCAGTTTGGGAGTACCTAGAAAGCATGTAAAGAAAACGGGTCAACTACGAATAGTTGGTGAGTTTCACAATTTGAATAAACCATGATAAATCCATATCATAATATAATATTATCTGGGGACACTGTTAACCCAGTACTGTACTCATTCTGGGGGCAACGTTAACCCAGAAACACAACCAAAGACATCTGGGGACACAGTTAACCCAGTAACACTTCCAAAGACATCTTGGGACACAGTTAACCCAGTAATGTACCCATTCCAACGATTCCCGTACAATCAAATATTTATAAATACACGCAAATCCATGCGTTCAGTATGTATTTAATCATTTCAATAGTAACATGCTTTCCTCCCCGGGAAAATATTTGAAAACAATTCAGAAAAAGGGGCTCGTGAAACTCACCTTATCGTAAGCAATTAAGTAACACAATACTCCAGCTACTAGTCCAAATCTGTAATACGATCCCTAAGTTCGTTACTATACAATCACTATTATCGTAACTTGAACCGTGTTAACCGGTACATCTGGGGACACTGTTAACCCAGTACTGTACCCGTTCTGGGGGCAATGTTAACCCAGAAACACTTTTCAGGACTCAGATTGTGATATCGTTTAGAGTTCACTAGTCAGATTTACTATTAGTCATTTTTCCCGTTTTGCGTGCCTAGCACGGTTATCCATTTTTATGTTTCAAAAATGAGTTTGGTCACACACGACCCGAAAATAGTTGTTAATTGATAATTTAACTAAATTTGTGAAGTTAGAACTCGGTTTAAAAGCCCCGATTGGCCGCGGGGCCCGTTTCCGTCATTAGCGTACCGCAAACTGTTAAAATTACTCAAATCATCCGAATTATTTTCGGATGATTCATTTTTACTTGTTTATCTCAATTATATTAAAATAGTTCATTTTTAGGGTTTTTATACACCAGTCAGCTCGCTTAGGCGAACTTTACCGGTTTACGCGTTTTAAGCTTTAAAAGTTTGTTTTAGCACAAATAATTATCCGTTTAGTCTCGGATCTTGAAATTTTGCACAAATCACTTTTTGACAATGGGGAATTTAATAAAAATATTTCCAGAATTAATTTTATATTTAAAATTTATTTATCTTTTTTTAAACACCATTTAAACACTAAATATGTCGTAAATACCAAACGATCTTAGAAAAATCCCAATTTTTTCCTGGATGACCCCTGCCATTTCCATAGTCCCATGTAATTTTTCCAGAACCAAAATCCCTTTTTAAATGCCGTTTTCACTAAAACCGAGCTAGAAAACCTTAGAACTCGTTTAACCGAAAAGTCTACTTAGACTTCTCCAATGGACCTAAAATTTTGTGTGTGACTTATACATGTTATAAAAAGATTATCTGAAATTTTCCAGAATTTTACATGATATTTAACTATTTTTCACCATTTTTGGCCAAAACCGAGCATTAAATTCACCAAATATTCATCCTTTGTCCAAAAATTACCAAACATTCACAGAACTCATATTTTCATATATCTAACACCTCTGTAAAATTCCATGACCTAACTCTACACGTATCACAATCTGTCCAAAATTCATAAACCATACAAAAACCGAACTACCTTGTGTTTCTAGCTTCAAATCGCAAGAATCTCGCTTTCTAGCCTTTGCTAGCAACTAGATACAACACCTACAAGCACAATAACACCACACCAAGCAAGTTACACCCACAATCAAACCATTTCTTTCATGGTTTCGGTTATGATATAAAAACAAAGATTTAACCGTAAAAATTCGTTTTTGGTTCGTTTAACTCCTTTCTTGGACCAAGATCCCTTGTATAACCCGTATACATCACTTGATCATGCAAGAATCGGTTTTCATCTTTAAAACCTCATTTTCTTGTAAGAAAACTCAAGAAACAAAGATAAACACGTACATAACACGATCTTTACCTTGGTTTTTCTTGTTAAAAAGTCTCGGTTTTTGATCAAGGAGTTGAGAGGAATGAAGATTGTTGAGTTGAATTGAATGAAAAAAAGAAAATAATAATGGAATGAGGACCTATGGTCCGATCGGTCCAAATGGGGAGGTGGGGTGGGACCCACTTCTTCATTTCTAGCCACTCATTCCGATTTCCGTAATCTGGATAATGTTTTGGATAATCTGGTTTAGTTCGTTTTTCGATTAAACGTTTAATTCGGCTTAAAATGAGGATAAAACGGTCGTATTTCGGCTTAAAAATGAAATTTATATAAAACCCATTTAAATACTTAAACCATGACATTTATTAACTTAAAACATCAAAGTATTAATAAATGTGTATCTTTTTCGGCTTGATCGATCGTCTCTTGCTCGGTTTGGTATTAAAGATTTTGTTTAACGTACCGACGTACCATTAAATCGAAATCCTTTTTCTGTGCTTTAATTCACTTATCCCGAAGCTTTAATACTTCGTAAACATCACTAAATATTATATATTTCGTCTATAATGCAATCCCCGATCGTTCGGGCTTCAATAACATTTAATCGGCTAATCGTATTTCCAATACGATTAACTGTATAATCGAGTATAATCCGTAAAGTGAATCTTACATACTCGTATAAACGCATTATAATTCATATAATCATTATTAAATAACACATAAATAGTATATACCGGCTAGGGTATACCTGATTTTGCCGGAATCGTTACATAAACCCTCTAATTTTCATTGATTTCATTAATTAATTAACATAGTTTAAACATGAAAAATTAGTTATTGATTAGTTTTAAACATGTTTAACCATCCAAAAACCATAAAAATCAAGTAAAACCATGTTTTGATGTTAAACATGTTTACAAACCAGGAACATATACTTTTTTGGTCAAAACGCGGATTAGAACATGAATACAACGTTTTTACGGTTTGAAAGTTCCGTTTGAACCCAAAACCGAAACCCTAATTATCAAGGCTGTCACATGGATGACTTATTCTTGGTTTGATGTTATATGATATGTAGATATACTGAGTTTGCAACCCAAGACCCGGAAAGTAGTTTAAGCTAGCAAAACTCATCGAAAACCGACAAGGTAAACCCGTAACACTCGTTTAAGGGCTGTTTAGTATTAGGTTGTGACGTGCTTGTTTTTAGCTTGTGAAAATTTTCAGGGACATTAGGGATCATTTAATTGAATCCCTGTTCAAATTTGGTAATTTTTCGATAAACGGAGAATATTTGGTGAATTTATTTCCGTTTATGACCATTTATTTGGGAAAAATAGCTAAACATATTGAAAAATTATGAAACTTGGTTTTAGAGATTAATATCTGATGGTAAGATCACTGGTAAAGTTTGGGGATCATTTGAAATGCCTAAATATGGTTTGTGCAATTTTGATTTAACCGAATCTTAACAGCCGAAAAACGCACAAAAAGTCATTTTGTCAAAAAATTTAGGTTCTGGAGATTTTTCAGGGGCTACGTAATAACATTTAGGCGATTATTAAAAATTATCGGAATTTTTGGAGGTCGTTTGATATAAACGGGCCATTTATTACACGATTATAACCTATTAAATGAATTTTTATAAATAAATAATTAATCATAAAATATCTGAAAATATTTTTATTAAATTCTCCATATTTTAATGTATTTTTATAAAAATTTACATAATTTATATATAAGTACATATTTAATTATGATTAATCAAAGATTTAAATTATAATTGTTTTAACGAAACCGACAGTTTTGTGTTTAACGGACTGACTGGTATGTCAAAATGTCAAAAGTGGTCAAATGTCATATTTTTGAACGAAATTGATAAAAACGAACTTTTTACGAGAATTTCGGACAATTCGGGTGGATTGTACGTGTTTTCTATAATCAAACCTGTGTGAAAACGGAAACGAACCCTGCGATCAAACCAGATACCGAAACCTTAAAATTCTTTCATAAATCAAATCATTTTATCAATCAATATATTTACTTAAGTTTTTATGATCTTACCTATTCCCGAAACGCGTAAAGGATCAACTTGGCTAGGCTCAGGAAACGGTGAAACTGAGCCAAATCCAGTTTTAATCATTTCATAGTATACAACGTCACAATCTAAGACTATGGTCATGTTCTGGGCCTAACAGCTATAACCAAACTAGTTATACAGCCCGATTTGGTTTAAACACTGTACTAGTATTAACAGTACGATAACGTTTATAGGAATCAGGCTATAAGCGAGGCACCTGACCTATTGATACATAATTTCTGTGTGAACTACGATAAGGTGAGTTTCACGACCCCCCCCCCCCCACTTTCTAAACTGTGTTACGAACTTTTGGGGTGGAAAGCATGTTTACATATACTTATATACTTGAAAACGTGTGATGATGGATTATCTAAGTTCTAACACTTGAAAGTCCCCACAAACACAAGTGATTAACTTCGTGCCGGTGACGTGTGGATAGTACTATCGGTTTGACAAACCCAACTGACAGAGCCGGTGGGGTATGCCGGAACATGTTAACCCAGTTGCACATTGTCATTTAAACTTTTTACATACTGCTATGTGGTGTTAGACATAGTACATACTTGGGGCAAAGTGGCTGTTAAATGCCAACGGGACTGTATGGGCAGGGGTGGCCATGTGTTTTAGCTCGTTTCGGTTTCACTTGTGGCTTAGTATAATACATCATTCACATACATGTATACATACACACTGTAAACTTTACGAATTCGTATACTGATTTCGTTGATTCTCGTGAAACTTGAAACTCACCAACTAGACGTAGTTGACCCGTTTTAACATGCTTTTCAGGTAAAGCAAAGGTGGAATGATTTGCTTACGTTCTTGGTGTTAGGAATGAAGTTAAATAGCTGTGAATAGACGCAGATGTATATAATATTGAATAAGAAGCTCGTAAACCGGTTATGTGATTCTCATCTAGTTTGTAAACATAGTACCTACCAATATAATATGATGTAAATTAGTTTTTGAATTTTTTTATAAACAATGTGGTTGATACTAGTGTTATCTGTTACAATCCCGTATTACACTTCCGCAACTACCTAGTCGGGGTGTGACAGAAGTTGGTATTAGAGCCATTGGTTATAAAGAATTAGGATGTCCCTTAGGATACCCTAAGATAACCGTAGTCTCGATTAACTCTGGGAATAAAATAATATTAAATAATATACATTGATGATTCTCGTGATGAACGCGAATGGACAAGTGAGTTATTATTGTCCGGAACGTAATAACGGACTTGTTTGTACGAGGGAATTCGAGAAGAAGTCGATAAACAATCGAATAGGTAAAAACAGCAACATATGTGTATAAAATATAATAATAAATAAATATCTATGTATATAAACGATTATTTGTGCTTATGTGTATAAATACCTGCATGTATTTTATTAAGATTAATACTATTATGAAATATTATTCTTATTACTAACCATTGTGCTGGAACATGTCAAGGTCTGCTGATCGTTTATCTATTGCGATACCAGCTTTACCTGAAGAAGATGAGGACCCTGAAGAGGAAACGGGGGAAGAATCGGAAGAAGAGATGAGTGAGAGTTAGGGGACGCTGTAGTGCCACATGAGGTGCCGACCGATCATCCTGACTTATCAGGCTACAGGTGCGATAGTTACCCTCCTAGGGAAACACCTAGGCTAGAGGCTGGAGCTACTAGTGCTTATCATTCACCGATTAGAGCACCCAGATCCCCTACTCCACATGTACAGCATACATCACTACCCCCACCCACTATTAGAAACCGTCAGACCGCTCGTATTTCAGTGCGCCCACCTGAGCACACCTCTCCCCCACCTCGATCTACGTACCATATGGGAGAAACATCACTTGTCCAGGTCACTGAGATACCTATTCCTATTTGGGGTGTACCTGCACCGATACCGGAGCCACCTCTTATGTCTGATTCCGAATGGTTGGGTTTAGCGACTGATCAGATCGTAGAACAATCACACTCAATAAATAACCTTAATCAATTCAAACAAGAAACTCAGGAAGATGTTTGGTACTTACATTAAAATATGAGGAGAATGAATGCTGGCCACCGATGGCGAATGGAGCAGATTGAATCTCATATTTGGATCGATAGGGCGATCTTGGTAGCTGTGATAGCTGTTCTTGCTTGGTTGGTTTATCTTGTACATATGGATTGATAGAATAGAACAGTATAGTTGGTTGTACATAGTCTTTTGACTTCCCATGCAGCAATTTTGTAACAACATGTTGGGATGGCTTGGGAGTTGTTTACAGTTTGGTACTATTACAAGCACTGGCCCTTATCGGGTTAAGTCTATATGTCACTTAGTAACAAATTTTGATACGCATATTTAAGTGCTGGCCTATTCCAGGTTAAGCCTATGCGCTAATTTTGGATGCATATGTACAATAATGATTATAATTAATACAAATGTGTTTTCTTTGGTATAGTTGTGTGTTGTGAAATTGTAATATCGTAAAGTTGTGCTGGTTATAGTGAAACAATATTAATTATTATATAATTGATTATTTTATAGAATGGCCCCGAAGAAAGAAAACCCTTTGTCTAAAGCAGAAGTGGCCGCAATGATTGCTCGTCAACTACAAGCAGTGATACCAACAATTGTAGCACAAGTCACTGCAGGCATACGTGCTAACAATACTGTTAATCAACCTACGAGCACCACCACGGCCACTGCTAATATACCTCCGCCGGACACTAATGTAGCCCCGGGTGTTACTACCCCGGTGAATACTGATAATGTTATAAACACTAATAATACTCGCCCGACTGTTAATGTTGTTGGGAACCCTGAAACCGTTTTGAACCCAAATAATGTCACGAATTCAAACCCCGTACCGGTTATCAACCCAACTGTTAATAATAACACTCAACCAAATACTGGTAATGATCGTAATAATCCCGAACCGCCACGTCAGGAGTACGCATACAAACAATTTACATCATGTAAACCGATTGAGTTTAAGGGTATTGAAGGACCTAGCGGGCTGGTCAAATGGATAGAAAAGACCGAATCAGTAATTAATATCAGTGAGTGTCCACCGAACCGCGTGGTCAAATTTCTACCAGTATGTTTCTAGACCAAGCGCTGATGTGGTGGAATACGGTAGTCCAAATAAGGGGACAAGATGCTATTAATCGTATGTCATGGACTGAATTAAAAACCCTCATGCTAGAGCATTTTTGTCCTAAAAGTGAGATTCAAAGGTTGGAACACGAGTTATGGAATCTGGAAATGAAAGGAGCAGACCATGTGGGATACACGAATCATTTTAACGAACTGTCCCGCTTAGTTCCGTGGTTAGTTACACCGGAAGCGAAGCGAATTGAACGTTATATCTGGGGACTAACCCCTGCTGTGAGAAGTATAGTGAATTCAGTAGCCCACCCAACATTAGAAAGTGTTGTATCTCAAACGGGTGTCGTTACTTTTGATATGATGAGAAGTGGAGTGATAAGGAGGCCAGGTGAAACAACAAGTTTAAAACGAACTGATTATGGGACAAGGATGCAAGGAAACCCTCAAAACAAGGCCCGTCCGAATACTCGAAGTTATGCCATGACCAGTTCTAATGTAAAACAAGAGACCTATAAAGGGACGTTACCGAAGTGCAGAAGATGTAACTTTCATCATGTGGGTGATTGCAAACCGATCATTTGTCAGAAGTGTGGAAGAATGAGACACTATGCCCCCAAGTGTAGAACCCCCACCAACACTGTTAACTGTCCACCGCAATCAACTCAACTACCTCGACCTCAACCAACCCGCCCACAACTCAACCAACAAACCCCACCTATCACGAACCTCCGTGCCTCCTATGAATGTGGCAATACGGAACACTTTCGGAGATACTGCCCCAATCTGAACCAGGGTGCAGCGAGAAGGCAAAACCAAGCACAAGCATCAACCTCCAACGCAGCTAGGGGACGCGCGTTTGTATTAGGATCGGGTGAAGCACGTCATGATCCGAATGTGGTGACAGGTACATTCTTACTTTCGGGTCAGTATGCTTCAGTCTTGTTTGATACGGGTGCCGATAGAAGTTTCGTATCTGTTAACTTCTTACCTTTAGAAAATATGCCGGTGAATGAGCTAACAAAACCATATACTATAGAACTCGCTAACGGTAAGTCTATACTTGTTAACCGAATAGTCCGAAACAGTTGCCTCATCCTAAAAGACCACCCATTCCTTATTGATTTACTTCCAGTGGAATTGGGAAGTTTCGATGTTATAGTCGGTATGGACATGCTATCTAAGTACAAAGCTGAAATTGTCTGTAAGGATAAGACTGTTAGGATAACTCTTCTGAATGATGAGGCGATGATTGTTCAAGGTGAGAAATCTGGTACGGTACTGCCTCTCGTATCCCAACTTAAGGCACTGAGATATTTACGCCAAGGTTGTACTTTATACTTGGCTAGTGTAACAGTTAAGGAACCGGTAGAAAAACGAATGGAAGACATCCCAGTGATACACGAGTATTCAGATGTATTCCCCGATGAGTTGCCTGGTTTACCACCGACCCGACAAGTTGAATTCCGTATTGACTTGATACCGGGAGCAACACCCATTGCTAAGGCACCTTATCGACTTGCACCTTCTGAAATGCAAGAACTGTCCAACCAGTTACAAGAATTACTGGACAGAGGTTTCGCTTACCGACGAATGCCCTTTGGAAAATGTAATGCTCCAGATACTTTTCAATGTTGTATAGTAGCTATCTTTCATAACATGATTGAGTATTCAATGGAAGTTTTCATGGACGACTTTTCCATCATTGGCGACTCCGTCAATCTATGATTAGAAAATCTTAAAAGAATGTTAGAAAGATGTGATGAAGCTAATCTTGTGTTGTATTGGGAGAAATGTCTCTTAATAGTTAAAGAGGGCATCATTTTCGGGCACAAGACATCTCAAGATGGATTAGAGGTGGATAGAGCCAAAGTAGAAACCGTTTCCAAACTTCCACCGCCCACATCCATTAAAGCTATTCAAAAGTTTCTTGGCCATGCGGGTTTTTATCACCATTTCATCAAAAACTTTTCAAAGATAGCCCAACCAGTGACACAACTTTAGGAAAAGGACGCTCCATACATCTTTTCCGATGAATATTGGGATGCATTTCAAATTCTGAAAGACAAGCTCGTAGATGCTCTAATTTCGGTAGCTTCAGACTGGACATTAGCCTTCGAACTTATGTGTGTTGCAAGTGATTTTACAGTTGGAGCAGTCCTAGGAAAAATGAAAGAAAAATTCATTCGATCTACTGCGCCATCAAGACTCTTAATGATGCTCAAGAGAATTACACAACTACAGAGAAGGAGTTTTTGGCCGTGGTATTCGCTTTTGATAAATTATGTTCTTATGTAGTCCTTTCAAAAACCATTGTTTGCACAGATCATGCGGCGATTAAATATATATTCACAAATTAAGATGCCAAACCCCATATGATCCGATGGATTTTAGTTATACAAGAATTCACATCGAAATCAAAGATAAGAAGGGCGCCGAATATTGTGACATTCGCGACAAAACGAGGTATACTATATTCACTACGTAACAAGTAAATGATAAATCGGTTAATTCGTAGTGCTTAAACGAGTAACCGACCGATACTAATTATGACTCGTATACATACTGAGGGGTCATACACGAGTTATATATATATTATAGAGGCTAACATATTGATATTTAGGCCCCAGTACGTTTAAAACTCTTTAAACGAAAAAGGTTTCGTTTATCGATACGTTATAAGCTTAAACGCAATCGTTAATATCAAAACGAGCATTGTAGCATCCGTGAAGCCAAAAAAAATTTATAAAACACTTATATGACATGTTCTAAGCAATCCGTGAAAATATTTTGGAATTTTACAACGAGTCAGTACGTTTTTCTTATTTTACAAAACTAGGCTGAAAAACACTCGTTTTCGCGCTGGTTTTCGCACTCGAACTAGTTTTCTTGCGAAAAACCGAACCCGAACTAAATTTTGGACCGACTTTTACACGTGGCACGAAAAACGAGGCACCATTGGGCCAAAAAGAGGCCCAATGGGCCCTTATATGCTTGCGGCCGCAAAGGGGACAGCCCACCCCCCTTCTAGTATCTTTTATATAAAAAAAATATTTAGAGATATTTTGTACCAAATTTTCCAGAGAATACACCCTTGCTGTTCTTCTTCATCAAGCTTCATCAAAACCCTAAGGTAAATAGTGATTTTCCTTGATTTTTAACCATGATTAACATAGTTTAACCAGGAAAAATTAATCCTTGATTAGTTTTAAACATGTTTAACCATCCAAAAATCATAAAAATCAAGTAAAATCATATTTTGATGTTAAACATGTTTACAAACCAGGAACATATACTTTTTTGGTCAAAAACGCGGATTAGAACATGAATACAACGTTTTTACGGTTAGAAAGTTGGTTTGAACCCAAAACCGAAACCCTAATTATCAAGGCTGTCACATGGATGATTTATGCTTGGTTTGATGTTATATGATATGTAGATACACTGAGTTTGAAACCCTATACCCGGAGAGTCGTTTAAGCTAGCAAAACTCATCGAAAACCGACAAGGTAAACCCGTAACAATCGTTTAAGGGCTGTTTAGTATTAGGTTGTGACGTGCTTGTTGTTAGCTTGTGAAAATTTTCAGGGACATTAGAGATCATATAAATGAGTCCCTGTTCAAATTTGGTAATTTTTTGATAAACGGAGAATATTTGGTGAATTTATTTCCGTTTATGAGCGTTTAATTGGGAAAAATAGCTAAACATATTGAACAATTATGAAACTTGGTTTTGAAGATTAATATGTGTTGGTAAGATCACTGGTAAAGTTTGGGGATCATTGGAAATGCCTAAGTATGGTTTGTGCAATTTTGATTTAACCGAATTTTAACAGCCGAAAAACGCACAAAAAGTCATTTTGTCAAAAGAGTTAGGTTCTGAAGATTTTTCAGGGGCTATGTAATAACATTGAGGCCATTTGTAAAAATTATCCGATTTTTCGGAGGTCGTTTGATATAAACAGGCCATTTATTACACGATTATAACCTATTAAATGAATTTTTATAAATAAATAATTAATCATCAAATTTCTGAAAATATTTTTATTAAATTCTCCATATTTTAATGTATTTTTACAAAAATTTACATAATTTATATATAAGTACATATTTAATTATGATTAATCAAAGATTTAAATTATAATTGTTTTAACGAAACCGACAGTTTTGTGTTTAACGGACTGACTGGTATGTCAAAATGTCAAAAGTGGTCAAATGTCATATTTTTGAACGAAATTGATAAAAACGAACTTTTTACGAGAATTTCGGACAATTCGGGTGGATTGTACGTGTTTTCTATAATCAAACCGGTGTGAAAACGGAAACGAACCCTGCGATCAAACCAGATACCGAAACCTTAAAATTCTTTCATAAATCAAATCATTTTATCAATCAATATATTTACTTAAGTTTTTATGATCTTACCTATTCCCGAAACGCGTAAAGGATCAACTTGGCTAGGCTCAGGAAACGGTGAAACTGAGCCAAATCCAGTTTTAATCATTTCATAGTATACAACGTCACAATCTAAGACTATGGTCATGTTCTGGGCCTAACAGCTATAACCAAACTAGTTATACAGCCCGATTTGGTTTAAACACTGTACTAGTATTAACAGTACGATAACGTTTATAGGAATCAGGCTATAAGCGACGCACCTGACCTATTGATACATAATTTCTGTGCGAGCTACGATAAGGTGAGTTTCACGACCCCCCCCCCCCCACTTTATAAACTGTGTTACGAACTTTTGGGGTGGAAAGCATGTTTACATATACTTATATACTTGAAAACGTGTGATGACGGATTATCTAAGTTCTAACACTTGAAAGTCCCCACAAACACAAGTGATTAACTTCGTGCCGGTGACGTGTGGATAGTACTATCGGTTTGACAAACCCAACTGACAGAGCCGGTGGGGTATGCCGGAACATGTTAACCCAGTT
Source organism: Bidens hawaiensis (assembly GCF_021521415.1). Lineage (NCBI taxonomy): Eukaryota > Viridiplantae > Streptophyta > Magnoliopsida > Asterales > Asteraceae > Bidens > Bidens hawaiensis. The sequence goes on along the minus strand of NW_027495290.1, from coordinate 212,354 downwards.
GCACATTGTCATTTAAAATTTACATACTGCTATGTGGTGTTAGACATAGTACATACTTGGGGCAAAGTGGCTGTTAAATGCCAATGGGACTGTATGGGCAGGGGTGGCCATGTGTTTTAGCTCGTTTCGGTTTGACTTGTGGCTTAGTATAATACATCATACACATACATGTATACATACACACTGTAAACTTTACGAACTCGTATACTAATTTCTTTGATACTCGTGAAACTTGAAACTCACCAACTAGACGTAGTTGACCCGTTTTAACATGCTTTTCTGGTAAAGCAAAAGTGGAATGATTTGCTTACATGCTTGGTGTTAGAAGGAGAGTTGAATAGCTGTGAGTAGACGCAGATATATAATATTAAATAAAAAGCTCGTAAACCGGTTATGTGATTCTCATCTAGTTTGTAAGCATAGTACCAACCCATGTAATATGATGAAAATTAGTTTGTGAGTTTCTTTATAAACAATGTTGTTGATACCAGTATTATATGTTACATTCCCGTTTTACACTTCCGCAACTACCTAGTCGGGGTGTGACAGAAGTTGGTATCAAAGCCATTGGTTAAAAAGAATTAGGATGTCCCTTAGGATACTCTAAGATAACCGTAGGCTCGATTAACTCTGGGAATAAAATAATATTAAATAATATACACTGATGATTCTCGTGATGAACGCGAATGGACAAGTGGGTTATTATTGTCCGGAACGTAATAACGGACTTGTTTGTACGAGGGAATTCGAGAGGAAGTCGATAAACAATCGAATAGGTAAAAACAGTAAAATATGTGCATAAAATATAATAATAAATAAATATCTGTGTATATAAACGATTATTTGTGTTTATTTGTATAAATACCTGCATGTGTTTTACTATGATTAATATAGAAGGATATTATTTTTATTACTAACCACTGTGCAGGAATATGTCAAGATCTACTGATCGTTTATCTAATACCCTACCAACATGGTCTGAGGAGGAGGAGGAGGATCCAGAAGAGGAAACTGGGGAGGAATCAGAGGAAATGGAAGAAGGTTCAGATGCGGTAATTCCTCACGAGGTACCCTCAGGTCAACCCGACTTTTCGGGTTACCGTTGTGACACCTATCCTCCTAGGGAATCCCCTAGGAATGTTGTAGGACAGGGAGCTACTAGTGCTTATCATTCACCTATTAGAGCACCCAGATCCCCTACTCCACTTGTACAGCATACACCAGTACCCCCACCCACTATTAGAAACCGTCAGACCGCTCGTATTTCAGTGCACCCACCTGAACACACCTCTCCCCCACCTTGATCTACGTACCATAGGGGAGAAACATCACGTGTCCAGGTCACTGAGATATCTATTCCTACTTGGGGTTTACCCGCCCCGGTACCCGAGCCACCTCGTCATTCTGATTCAGCATGGTTGGGTTTAGGGACTGATCAGATTTTAGAACAATCACATTCGATAAATAACCTAAACCAGCATAGACATGATATGCAAGATCACATGTGGTACATGCAGCAAGAAATCAGAATTGTGCAAAGATCCAGTGCCCACAGCCATGGGCGTCAGGATCGGGCAATGATACTACTAGGATGTTTAGCGGTTAACGCAGCCCTAGTGGCTGCTGTTGTTTGGTTGTGGCTTCATGTTACGAAGAATGGATAGGACATAGTAGTATAGCCTTATGTAAATAGTTTTTTAATATCCCAAGCAGCATTTTGTTACAGCTTATTGGGCTGACTTGGGAGTTGTTTGTGTTTTAGTACTATTTCAAGCACTGGCCCTTATCGGGTTAAGTCTACATGTCACTTAGTGACAAATTTTGATACGCATATACAAGCGCTGGCCTATACCAGGTTAAGCCTATGCGCTAATTTTGGATGCATATGTACAGTAATTATTATAATTAATACAAATGTGTTTTCTTTGGCAAAGTTGTGTGTTGTGAAATTGTAATATCGTAAAGTTGTGCTGGTTATAGTGAGACGATATTAATTATTATATAATTGATTAATTTATAGAATGGCCCCGAAGAAGGCAAACCATTTATCCGAGGCGGAAGTGACCGAAATAATTGCTCGACAATTGCAAGCAGTGATACCAACAATTGTAGCACAAGTCACTGCAGGCATACGTGCCAACAATACTATTACTCAACCTACGAGCACCACTCCGGTCACTGTTAATACACCTCCGCCGGACACTAATGTAGCCCCGGGTGTTACTACCCCGGTGAATACTGATAATGTTATAAACACTAATAATACTCGCCCGACTGTTAATGTTGTTGGGAACCCTGAAACCGTTTTGAACCCAAATAATGTCACGAATCCAAACCCCGTACCGGTTATCAACCCGACTGTTAATAATAACATGCAACCGAATACTAGTAATGATCGTAATAATCTCGAACCCCCACGTCAGGAGTACGCATACAAACAATTTACATCATGTAAACCGATTGAGTTTAAGGGTATTGAAGGACCTAGCGGGCTGGTCAAATGGATAGAAAAGACCGAATCAGTAATTAATATCAGTGAGTGTCCACCGAACCGCGTGGTCAAATTTGCTACCATATGTTTCTAGACCAAGCGCTGATGTGGTGGAATACGGTAGTCCAAATAAGGGGACAAGATGCTATTAATCGTATGGCATGGACTGAATTAAAAACCCTCATGCTAGAGCATTTTTGTCCTAAAAGTGAGATTCAAAGGTTGGAACACGAGTTATGGAATCTGGAAATGAAAGGAGCGGACCATGTGGGATACACGAATCATTTTAACGAACTGTCCCGCTTAGTTCCGTGGTTAGTTACACCGGAAGCGAAGCGAATTGAACGTTATATCTGGGAACTGACCCCTGCTGTGAGAAGTATAGTGAATTCAGTAGCCCACCCAACATTAGAAAGTGCTGTATCTCAAACGGGTGTCGTTACTTTTGATCTGATGAGAAGTGGAGTGATAAAGATGCCGGGTGAAACAACAAGTTTAAAACGAACTGATTATGGGACAAGGATGCAAGGAAACCCTCAAAACAAACGGGCCCGTCCGAATACCCGAAGTTATGCCATGACCAGTTCTAATGTAAAACAAGAGACCTATAAAGGGACGTTACCGAAGTGCAGAAGATGTAACTTTCATCATGTGGGTGATTGCAAACCGATCATTTGTCAGAAGTGTGGAAGAACGGTACACTATGCCCCCAACTGTAGAACCCCCAACAACACTGTTAACCGTCCACCGCAATCAACTCAACTACCTCGACCTCAACCAACCCGCCCACAACTCAACCAACAAACCCCACCTACCACGAACCTCCGTGCCAGCTATGAATGTGTCAGTACGGAACACTTTCGGATATGTTAGTTTCGGGTCAGTATGCTTCAGTTTTGTTTGATACGGGCGCCGATAGAAGTTTCGTATATGTTAACTTCTTACCTTTAGAAAATATGCCGGTTAGTGACCTAACAAAACCATATACTATAGAACTCGCTAACGGTAAGTCTATACTTGTTAACCGAATATTCCGAAACTGTTCCCTTATCCTAAACGACCATCCATTCCTTATTGATTTACTTCCAGTGGAAGTGGGAAGTTTCGATGTTATAGTCGGTATGGACTGGCTATCTAAGTATAAAGCTGAAATTGTCTGTAAGGATAAGACTGTTAGGATACCTCTTCCGAATGATGAGGCGATGATTGTTCAAGGTGAGAAATCTGGTACGGTATTGCCTCTAGTATCCCAACTTAAAGCATTAAAGTATTTGCGCCAAGGTTGTACATTATACTTGGCGAGCGTAATAGTTAAGGAACCCAAGGAAAAACTAATGGAAGACATCCCAGTGGTACACGAGTATTCAGATGTATTTCCCGATGAGTTGCCTGGTTTACCACCGACCCGACAAGGTGAATTCCGTATTGACTTGATACCGGGAGAAGCACCCATTGCTAAGGCACTTATCGACTTGCACCTTCTGAAATGCAAGAACTGTCCAACCAGTTACAAGAATTACTGGACAGGGGTTTCATCCGACCTAGTTACTAACCGTGGGGAGCACCAGTGTTATTTGTAAAGAAGAAAGATGGGAGTTTTCGAATGTGTATTGATTACCTGGAATTGAATAAAGTGACTATAAAGAATAGATACCCCTTACCTCGAATTGATGACTTGTTTTATCAGCTCCAGGGTGCGAAGTATTTTTCAAAAATTGATCTTAGATCTAGTTATCACCAAGTAAGAATTCAGGAAGAAGACGTACCAAAAACAGCTTTTCGAACTCGGTATGGTCACTATGAATTTTTGGTTATGCCGTTTGGGTTGATAAATGCACCTGCAGTGTTTATGGATCTCATGAACCGAGTTTGTAAACCTTACCTTGACAAGTTCGTGATAGTGTTTATCGATGACATTTTGATATATTCGAAAAGTAAGGAGGAATACGAACAACATTTGCGGGAATTCTTAGAATTATTGAGGCAAGAGAAGTTATACGCAAAGTTGTCCAAATGTGAATTTTGGTTACAAGAAGTACAGTTTTTGGGGCACATTGTGAACCATCAAGGGATCCAAGTAGACCCAAGTAAAATTGAGGCCATTAAAAATTGGCAAGTACCTAAGTCACCAAGAGAAATTCGTCAATTCTTAGGACTAGCCGGGTATTATAGAAGATTCATTGAAAACTTTTCAAGTATTGCCCAACCTCTAACCCTCCAAACTCAAAAAGATCGAGCGTATGAATGGGAGAAGAACAAGAAATGGCCTGCCAAACGTTAAAACAGAAGTTATGTGAGGCTCCAATATTAAGCCTTCCAGACGGAACTGATGAATTGGTGGTATATTGTGACGCATCTCGTAAAGGTTTAGGATGCGTACTGATGCAAAGAAAGAAAGTAATAGCATATACTTCCCGACAATTAAAAGTACATGAAAAGAATTATACGACCCATGATTTGGAATTGGGAACAGTTATCTTTGCATTGAAGATTTGGAGACATTACTTGTATAGCACCAAATGTACCATCTATACTGATCACAAAAGCCTACAACACATATTTGATCAGAAAGAGCTAAACATGAGACAAAGGAGATGGGTAGAACTGTTAAATGATTATGATTGTCAGATTAAATACCATCAGGGTAAGGCCAACATAGTAGCTGATGCTTTAAGCCGAAAAGACAGAGTCAAACCATTAAGGGTACGAGCACTCGGAATGATTGTTCAAAGTAGCCTAACAGAACAAATTCGTGTTGCACAAGATGAGGCTTTGAAGGCAGATCAGCTAGAAAAAGAAGAACTACATGGGAATGAAAGGAATTTTGAGAAGAAAATTGATGAAGTATATTATTACAAAAACCGGGTCTGGATTCCAACACTTCATAAACTCCGAAAGTTGATTCTTGATGAAGCACATAAGTCCAAATATTCTATTCATCCAGGTACTGATAAGATGTATAAGGATGTTAAAGAATTTTACTGGTGGCCTGGCATGAAAAAGGATATAGCCGTGTGTGTAAGTAAATGTGCAACGTGTGCAAGAGTTAAAGCCGAATACAAAAACCTTCGGGAATGTTACAACAACCCGAAATCCCACAGTGGAAATGGGAACAAATTACTATGGACTTTGTGACGCACCTTCCTAAAACCTCCCGAGGACACAATGCTATCTGGGTAATTGTTGACCGATTAACCAAATCCACACACTTTATTCCCATCCGTAACAACTACACCACCGAAAAACTTGCCTAATTTATATCGATGAAATTGTATCCCGACAAGGAGTACCTCTTTCGATTATTTCAGATCGAGACAGTCACTTTACTTCACATTTCTGGCAAGCAGTACAAGAAGCTTGGGAACCCGAATCGACCTAAGTACGGCTTACCATCCCCAAACCGATGGTCAATCCGAACGAACCATCCAAACCTTAGAAGATTTACTTCGTGCTTGTGTACTGGACTTCAAATGGAATTGGGATCAACACCTCCCGCTCATTGAATTCTCTCACAATAACAATTATCACAGTAGTGTACAAGCAGCACCTTATGAAGCCTTATACGGGCGAAAATGTAGGTCACCACTATGTTGGACGGAAGTGGGTGATGCCCAAATTTCAAGGTCAGATTTAATTCAGGAAACCACCGATAAGATTCACCAGATTAAGCAAAAATTGAAAGATGCCCGCGACCGACAAAAGAGTTATGCCGATGTTCGCAGAAAACCGTTATCTTTTGAAATAGGTGATAAGGTGTTTTTAAAAGTATCGCCGTGGAAAGGCGTTATAAGATTTGAAAAGACTGGTAAACTAGCCCCAAGATACATCGGACCTTTTGAGATTATTGAAAAAATTGGTCCCGTAGCTTACCGATTAAAACTACCCTTAGAACTGAGCACTATTCACGACGTGTTTCATGTATCGAATCTGAAAAAGTGTTTGACTGATGAAACGACAATAGTACCACTGGAAGATGTTCAGATCAACGAAAATCTCAACTTCGTAGAGGAACCGGTAGAAATTGTGGACGGGAAAACCAAACAGTTACGACACAACAAAATTTCGTTGGTAAAAGTTCGGTGGAATTCAAAACAAGGACCCGAATATACTTGGGAACGAAAGGACGAATTCCTAAAGAAATACCCACACCTGTTCCCTAAAAAGAAAACCGATGACACATTAAATTTCGAGGACGAAATTTCTTAACGGGGGGAGAATGTGACATTCGTGACAAAACGAGGTATACTATATTCACTACGTAACAAGTAAACGATAAATCGGTTAATTCGTAGTGCTTAAACGAGTAACCGACCGATACTAATTATGACCCGTATATATACTGAGGGGTCATATACGAGTTATATATATATTATAGAGGCTAACATATTGATATTTATGCCCCAGTACGTTTAAAACTCTTTAAACGAAAAAGGTTCCGTTTATCGATACGCTATAAGCTTAAACGCAATCGTTAATATCAAAACAAGCATTGTAGCTTCCGTTAAGCCGAAAAAGATTTATAAAACACTTATATGGCATGTTCTAAGCAATCCGTGAAAATATTTTGGAATTTTCCAACGCGTCAGTACGTTTTTCTTATTTTACAAAAAGAAGCTGAAAAACACTCGTTTTCACGCTGGTTTTCGCACTCGAACTAGTTTTCTTATGAAAAACCGGACCGAATTAAATTTTGAAACGATGTTTACGCGTGGCACGAAAACCGAGGCACCATTGGGCCAAAAGGAGGCCCAATGGGCCCTTATTAGTTGCGGCCGCAAGAAGGAGGGATGGACCCCCCTTTGTATAGCTTGTTAAATAAGCTAGGCCTTAAAAATATAAGTTATTCAAAATACATCCTAGAAAACTCTCAGCTGTGTTCTTCAAGTTTCAGCCAAACTTTTGAGGTAAACCCTCTAATTTTCATTGATTTCATACTTAATTAACATAGTTTAAACATGAAAAATTAGTTCTTGATTAGTTTTAAACATTTTAACCATCCAAAAACCATAAAAATCAAGTAAAACCATGTTTTGATGTTAAACATGTTTACAAACCAGGAACATATACTTTTTTGGTTAAAAACGTGGATTAGAACATGAATACAACGTTTTTACGGTTTGAAAGTTCGGTTTGAACCCAAACCGGAACCCTAATTATCAAGGATGTCACATGGATGATTTATGCTTAGTTTGATGTTATATGACTTGTAGATACACTGAGTTTGCAACCCGAGACCCAGAAAGTCGTTTAAGCTAGCAAAACTCATCGAAAACAGACAAGGTAAACCCGTAACACTCGTTTAAAGGCTGTTTAGTATTAGGTTATGACGTACTTGTTGTTAGCTTGTGAAAATTTGTAGGGACATTAGGGATAATTTAGATGAGTCACTGTTCAAATTTGGTAATTTTTCGATTAACGGAGAATATTTGGTGAATTTATTTCCGTTTATGAGCATTTATTTGGTAAAAATAGCTAAACATATTGACAAATTATGAAACTTGGTTTAGGAGATTAATATGTGATGGTAATATCACTGGTAATGTTTGGGGATCATTGGAAATGCCTAAGTATGGTTTGTCAAATTATGATTTAACCGAATCTTAACAGCCGAAAAACGCACAAAAAGGCATTTTGTCAAAAAAGTTAGGTTCTGGAGATTTTTCAGGGGCTATGTAATAACATTTAGGCCATTTTTAAAAATTATCCGAATTTTCGGAGATCGTTTTATATAAACGGGCCATTTATTACATGATTATAACCTATTAAATAAATTTTTATAAATAAATAATTAATCATAAAATTTCTGAAAATATTTTTATAAAATTCTCCATATTTTAATGTATTTATACAAAAAATTTACATAATTTATATATAAGTACATATTTAGTTATGATTAATCAAAGATTTAAATTATAATTGTTTTAACGAAACCGGCAGTTTTGTGTTTAACGGACTGACTGGTATGTCAAAATGTCAAAAGTGGTCAAATGTCATATTTTTGAATGGAATTGATAAAAACGAACTTTTTACGAGAATTCCGTACAATTCGGGCGGATTGTACGTCATTGTATAATCAAACCCGTGTGAAAACGGAAACGAACCCTGCGATCAAACCAGATACCGAAACCTTAAAATTCTTTCATAAATCAAATCATTTTAGCAATCAATATATTTACTTAAGTTTTTATGATCTTACCTATTCCCAAAACGCATAAACGATCAACTTGGCTAGGCTCGGGAAACGGTGAAACTGAGCCAAATCCAGTTTTAATCATTTCATAGTATACAACGTCACAATCTAAGACTATGGTCATGTTCTGGGCCTAACAGCTATAACCAAACTAGTTATACAGCCCGATTTGGTTTAAACACTATACTAGTATTAACAATACGATACCTGTTTGATCCCCTTAACTTAACACTCGTTCTAATCAATAACTTAGATCTGATCCAGATCTATATGTTGATATTATTATACGGATCTAACTCTTTTATACCTTAGTTTGATTTTTATGTAATGTATATATTATCAATATAAGATTAATGTGAAGCTTGAGAGAGAGATAATACTTTAAATATTTATGAATAAATGTTAATTCTCTCAAAACTTCAACCTGTTTACAAGTGAACAGTGGTTCACTATTTATAGAAGACGATCTGGTTCGCTAACATCCCCTAGCGAACCAGCTTCCCCTTCGTTAACTTAAATTAACTTATCGAACCACCCCCTGATTCGTTAACATCCCCTAACGAATCAGGAGGGAATACATTATAGAGTCCTAGTTCGCTAACATTCCTAGCGAACTAGACCTAACCTTAACGAACTAGTCTTAGTTCGCACATTCCTAGCGAACTAGACATGACATAACGAATTAGATAAACAAACATTAAATATTACATTAAAATAATCAAATAAACATTTAACGATAATTACAAAGACTCGAGACGCAAAACCGTGCATTAACAGACACCCCCTCGTCTTGAGCTCTTTGTCTTTAACTTATTTGAAACGCTTTGTCTGCCAATCTCTGCAACTATGAATCCCGTGCTCATGGCATACACGAACAACACGTTGGAATTGCATAGCCAGGTCGAAATCTTCTTGGCGTTCAAACAAAATTTGCTTCCTGTATAGCACGTCATTGTCTGTCTCTGATAAAATAACCAACCACATCGGATCGATTATCTTGATGAGCTCAGTCTGTAGTCCTCGACCACGAACAATAACGGCCTCGCCAGTACGATTGTCATAGTACCAACGGTTGAAAGACAGATAAATATCTTGCGGCATTGTCTTCACAGGAACTCTTTTCATTGTCTTTGGTGGCTTCACTTTCAAAACAAGTTTCTTCCAGCCAGTCCTCAGATCAATCTCATCAGTACGTTTGCGTCTTGGGACCTGGGGCTTGAAGAACTTGAAGCCATGATTGACCTCGAACAGTAAGTGTTGATGAAACCACAAAGCAGTTCGGTTGCCCCCACGATTGATAAATGGACGTCTCGCGAGGGTGCGTACATCCCAACGCGGTAGTGTTAGAACATCCATTATCCTCTCGTAATATTGCACACCTTTTTCCCATTTCACAATACATACCTTCAGGTCTGAATCATAGAACCAGGAGACAATGTCACCATGTACCTTAGAAACTGTCTTGAAGGTAGTCATTTGATTTGCCTCAATCCAAGCAGCAGCAGTATCCTTTCTTTCTTTATCTACATACCGAAAAACACTGATGATCTTACCCACTTTCTGGCATTTGAACCATCTTTCAATATCATCATCAGTCACTTCTTTGAGTGAAGGAACCGTTCGCTGCACAATCTTCTCCAAATCGTCCTCAGTTTCTTTAATTACGTCTTCATGAAATACCAGAGCACCTTGATCAACATTTGCGTGTTGATACAAGTCCGGGTACTCTTCAGCAGTAACATCCTCCATTTCGATCTCCTCGTTCTCATAAATAAAGTCTGTATTCATAAATACTGGATCATCTTCCATTTCATTTTCATTGATCACCTCGACATCGGGCTCAGTCTCTAATGCAGTCAGCTGATCTTTATTTAGCCCAAGTAGAAAAGAGATCTGCTCCCTTGTCAAAGATCTAACCACAAACTCACCAATCTGTATCTCATCTCTGTTCAACATACTTCTAACTATCCCCAATTCATCAATAAATATTACCGTGTTAGCCTCAATCATCTCTATCGGCTTGGCAGCTGTTGGATCTTGAAATGCGATTATCTGCTTGTTTGAATCATCAGCGCCACTCACACCAGCCCCAGAGGATGAACCATGTGATTGTTTAGGCTCACCTCCTGCATCAGACTCGTCAGGATCATCATCGTCATTTTTGAGTTTCTTGAGGGCATCATCTTTACAAGTTAATTGTAAAATTAACTCATCTTGTTCTTTTAATTTCACCCCCTGAGACTCAACAATCGCACGCAGCGACTTGGTCTCCTTCTGACAAAACGAAATGTAACTCATCATTTTTCTTTGATTCTCCATGAGTCGTTCTTGATTGAGTCGGTCAGCTGCCATTTGGTTTTCATATAAGTGTAACAGATTCAACAGCATTTCTGTTTGACGTCCAGGTGACAAATTGTATACAGATGGATGAACTGGTTGAATAGGACCCTGAGGCCGAGTGATTCTCATGAAAGAGACATCACTAGGTAGAGATGGAGGAAATGTAGTTGTTGGCAGAGGAGGAGGTCCCATTGTAGTTGTGGAAGAAACGGTTGACAACACAGCAGGTGGCCTCGGCATCTCGGTCAACGCCGTTTGAGGAATTAAGCTGTGCCTCTCATGTGACACCATCGTCGTTGTTAATGTGAGCATCGGGGTGCTAGTAGTTAGCGGCACCGCCGAGCTTTGAGTAGTTGATTGACGAGGTGGTGGTGATCCAATAATTACACCAGCCCTAGAGGACACACGGGGCTTCTTAGGTGGCTCATCAGTAGCTACAGCCTTACCCTTTCGTTTTCTTTCTTGCTGAGCTTTTATGGTGGCAGCTAGAGCAGCATCAACTGCATCTTGTTGTTCTTTCAGAGCTCGCTCACCAGCTTCATTATCACCATCGTTACCATCATCATCCCCACCATCATTGTTCCCACCTTCTCCCCCTTCACGTTTGGAATCCGAGTCATCATGGATCCAGCGCTCATTAGGAGGACATACATAATCAGGGTTGATTATATGACCAATCATCCTTTTGTCCTGCGGCTTATCCTTCCGATAAATTAACATCTGATGCACCGTTTCGGCTTTCATATGTTCCATATCAAGAACATCATTCACCAACGATCGATCAATCACCAAATCCGGTATCAGATCGTGAATAATCAATTGTAGAAATCGTGGATACATCAAGAACTTCTTTGTCGGTTGAGTTTGTTGAACTTGCTCCTTCAAATGATCAAAGATGAGTTCTGAATAGTTGAATGGCTTGTTCAAAATTAAAGCAACAAACGCCGATTGTAGGCTCAGACTACATTCATCGAAACCACCGCGACGTCCACTCAAGCAATGAAGCAAGACATGCAACAAGTACTTGTAAGGTGGACATAAACCGTTCTTGTTCAACATGGACCGACGAATATCACCCCCATAACTTAATCTTGTGAATAGCCCCGATACACATTAGGTTTAGCAGTGATTGCATAATGTATCTTCGAACGGCGTAAGAAATTCAACATCGCTCCGAACGTCCTTAAATCAGCCACATCATGATCGACATAAGCACAGATGTTGTGCTTCTTATCGAACGGTATAAGACCATTTCAGCTTGTTGTGGTGGTTGTACTTGTGGTTGTTCCTGTGGTTGTTCTTGTTCAGCCATGATTTACTGTATAAATAAAACGTATATGAGAATAGATATCACCGTATATATTCAAAAGATAAATGTATTTAATCTAGTTACGCATATTCGACGATTTAAATCCTTTAATTAAATTAATTGAATATTCAATTTAGTTAATTAAATTATAATTTTTTTTTAAATTGTCATTCGTTAACAATCACCCTGATTCGTTATACAAAGATAACGAATCAGGCAATTCGCTATCAAGTAAATTACTTAACGAACTGGACCTAGCGAATCACCAATTAAGTTAACGAACTAAACTCTAGTTCGTTATATTTTAAGCGAATCAAATTCTGATTCGTGTGCCATCTTATTCGCTAAGCTAGTTCGTATGAAATTTTAACGAATTGGACACGAAACAGTTCCAATTCGCTAAGACTAACGAATGGTCAAAATTATGACTTTTTCTTTGACTCCACTAAGTCAAAATCAAAATTATCAAGAACAATAATAGTCAACATAGTAACCCAGATTCAATTCGGCCATAATAATCGTTGAACTATCACGATAATCAGCTCGTTGAGCTCGGAAACACCTTCGTTAATGTAGGTGAATGAGATTGAGACTCATTACCTAAGTGTACTAAGGATCAACGAACCAACAGTAACCATCAAGAACACATAATCTTAATTAACCCAGCAAACAATAATCAAAAGATGATTAGAGTCCACCAAGGGTATCGGAAAGTGATTCCGATCAAAATAATATCAAAATCAGATAATTAATAACATAAATTATACACAAATGAATTTCAAAAGTTCAAAACCCTTAAACCCCTGAAATATCATAATTTAACAGTTAAATCAATGTCGTTTTTGACGAAAATGATATCGCCAAACACATGTATACCTTAGTCACTCAAATTGATCTTTGAAATGTTCAACTTTAAAAATCGAAAATATCAGAGAATTTAAACAGTTACTTAAAAATGAGGAAAGAAGACGAACAGTGAAATGCTTATTCGTTATCTTGTCTTATATAGCGATTCACGAAACCCTAGGTACAGCTTGCACGAATCAGACGATTCGTTTAACTTAAAGGTTAGCGAATTAGTCCATTCGCTAACTCGGTTCGTTACCTTATGTTAGCGAATCACAATGTGATTCGTTAAATTAAAGATAGCGAATCAAGACACGATTCGTGTCATGATTCATTAAATATGTATAACGAAGGGATGATTCGTTACAGAGTGCGGAAGCGAATTAGGTTAGCGAACCAGATGCTAGTTCGCTAAGGAATCACCTAGTTCGTTATCCATAAATAACGAATGGATTTTAGCGAATTAAACCCCTTTTTTTATTTAATTTTAAATTAAATAAATAAATGAATAAATTAATGAAATAAATCAATAAGTTAAATTATCGAGAAATCCTTATATCCCGACAACCTAATACGTTAAAATTGTTTCAGATTACCGAAACTTAACTTAAATTTTATGTAAATATGTAGTATAAAGAAAACGAAAATATTTTTGATATTTTGTAAAAATTAAAGAATTAAAGAATGTATTTACAGAAAAATATCCGAACTATTAAAAATAGACAATCTTTTTGTATTTTTCAAAGATATTATCAAAAGCAGTACATATTTTTGTAATTTTGTCGAGTTTGAGCAGAGAATCATATTGACAAAATTGCCCTTCCATCACAGTTTTATATTTCAGCGATATTATGACTGGCGATAAGTCGGTCATTGGTATTGTTGTCCACATAAATCTAATAACACACATTCAAGTATTTTTGTGATATGATTAAATAGTTCAATTAGAGCACAGAATATCAGAAATTATCAGCCTCTAATCTTGGTTCAAGCTTAATTTGATTTTTGCCAAATCACCCCAACTTGACTTAAACCATTATATTGTTGATCAAAATTTTTGATACCAATTGTAGAAATTTTGAGCAATGCATAAAGTTTCCTTAACTGTGAGTGAGTATGCACGAGTCCATCTGTCGGCTTACATACATTGTATCCCCTGGGGTCCGTTTCTTAATGGTATTAAGACGCACGCAAGGGAGGAAAAATTTGTATGACTAACAGCGGATTTTGATCAAGTCAGTAATGTAAATTGTACGAGGTACAGCAGTGATCAAGTTTAATGACTTTGGGTTTGCTCTAGAAAGCGAGTGAAATATTCATGCATATGAATACCCAGATGGTTAAACCGCATAAAGACTCACAATATCCAGAAACTTAAAGCTTGTTATTTGCTTTATTTGATTTTTGGGTGATCAACAAATATAAGGCTTGAGTATGACTGGTTATTACTTTTCTGCCATCCTCACCAAGACTTTTGCTAGAGACTAACACCCCTTTCAATTTGGCGTTTCTTTAAGTTTAGATCACATACTTTACTCTACTGGGTTGTTTTAAGACCTACCAATGCACCAATGCAATTAAGCACACAGTCTTTTAAGCTTACTTTTTGCTGAACTTGGGGTCAAAATAATCAATGTACTATTATTTTCTCTTTTTGCTTCAAAAACTCAATATTTTAAGGAGCATAAAAACAAAATAAAGATAAATTTAATCGCCCCAGTTAACTTAAGTTAATAAATTAATGGCTAACCTTCAATTCACAAGTGAATCAAAGGACCAAGACATGCAAGCATGCTTCACAAATTTAAATAACCGACATAATTTTCAGCGAGAAAATAATCTAAAAATCTTTTTGGTTTTTCTCTGTACAAACTTTAAAACACAATATTTTTGGTTTTTCTGATTTTTCTGTACAAAAACATAAATCACATTCTTTTTGGTTTTTCAAAAATTTTAACAAGTTTTTGGTTTTTCTAGATATTTAAAGGGAAAACATTAAAGAACAGAAATCACAATATTTTTGAATTTTTGAAAATTTTTAATGTTTTTGGATTTTATCTATACAAACGAAAACACATTCTTTTTGTATTTTCTATACTTTTCACCCCCTAAAATATAAAACATAAAAAAATAAGACTAAATTTATAAAGCAATTAAAAGATAATTATCCTAATTTTATGATCTCAGCAAGGGTCTTCAATCCATTTAAACCAAGCAAAAAAGTAAAACGTGTTTTATCAAACGCTTTGGTAAATAGATTGGCTTTTTGAAAATCTGTGTGTACTTTCTCAAGATCAATTAATTTCTTTTCATAGCAATCCCGTATAAAATGATATCGAATCTCGATATGTTTCGTTTTAGAATGTTGTACGGGATTCTTGGTGATACTTATAGCAGCAGAATTATCAATTAAGATGGGAGTAGTAAGAAACTTCAAACCGTAGTCGCGAAGATGTTGTTGTATCCACAGAACCTGGGAACAGCAACTCGAGGCTGCAACATATTCAGCTTCGGCGGTTGAAGTTGAGACCGTTGTCTGCTTCTTACACTGCCAGGAAACAAGCCGGTTTCCTAAAAATTGACATCCTGCAGTCGTTGATTTGAAGTTGATCTTGCATCCTCCATAATCTGAATCTGAGTAGGCGGTAAAATCGAAAGAATTATCTTTGGGGTACCATAACCCGATTTCAGGATTCCCCCGTAGATATTGCAAAATAGCTTGACCGCTGCCAGGTGAGTCACTCGGGGACTAGCTTGGTACCTAGCACACACACAAACAGCAAACATTATGTCTGGTCGAGAAGCAGTTAAATACATTAGAGAACCAATCATAGCACGATAAAGGATTGGATCAACGGTATTCTCCAATTTATCCGGTGATAAATTGTGACCCACTGGAAGAGGAGTTGAAGGGATTTTTCCGGCAGTTATCTTGAATCGGCTCAAGACGTCGTTCACATACTTAGTCTGATGAATGAAGATTCCCTTATCAGATTGATGAACCTGCAGCGCTAAAAAGAAATTCATCTCTCCCATTGAGCTCATTTCAAATTTTGTTTGCATGGACTTCTCGAACTCCTTACATAAAGTGTCGTTTGTAGACCCAAATA
Source organism: Bidens hawaiensis (assembly GCF_021521415.1). Lineage (NCBI taxonomy): Eukaryota > Viridiplantae > Streptophyta > Magnoliopsida > Asterales > Asteraceae > Bidens > Bidens hawaiensis. Next base: position 196,068 of record NW_027495290.1, on the reverse strand, counting down.
TAATATCATCAACATAAATCTGGACTAGAAGAAGATCATCACCAACAGTTTTATAAAATAAAGTGCAGTCAACAGTTCCTCGTTTGAAGTCATTATCCGTCAGATGGTCGGCGAGTGTGCCATACCAAGCTCTCGGGGCTTGATGTAAACCATACAGGGCCTTGTTTAAACGGTAAACACGGTCAGGATAATCAGGATCTTCAAAACCAGGTGGTTGTTGAACAAACACTTCCTCGTGTAGTTCACCATTGAGAAAAGCACTTTTGACATCCATTTGATAAACCTTGATATTCTTGTAAGCAGCATAAGCCAGAAAGATTCGAATCGACTCTAATCTTGCAACTGGAGCATATACCTCAGTATAATCAATACCCTCTTGCTGATGAAAACCTTGCACCACTAGACGTGCTTTGTTTCTGACAATCACCCCTCGATCGTCCTTTTTACATTTAAATACCCACTTAGTCAGAATAGCTTTCCTGACTCTAGCATGTTTGTCTATTAAATCCCAAACACCCAATCGTGCAAACTGCTGTAATTCCTCTTGCATAGCTTCTACCTAAGAAGGATCTTCAAGTTCCTTACGAGCTGTGCTTGGCTCAACTTGAGATAGAAAGCAATTGAATTTAGCAATATTCATAATTCCCGAAGAGTGTAAATTAGTGTGAGCACACAATACGTTATTGTCGCTTGAAGAAGCAACCTGATGACGTGTACGAACACCCACATCAAGTTCTCCAATGATATTGTCCTGTGGATGATATCCATGAATTCGAAGAGTAGGATTTTCAGGAACAACAACATTGTCAGATAAATTAGTGTAATGTTCACCTAACTCGGGAGATGAGACATTATCACAATCAAGATCGATAACTTGAATCTCAGCTTGATCATCATCGGAAGAGGTAGAGGCACTATCAATAACAACTAGAGGAACAACTTGAGAATCTTCAGTTGTAGCATCGGGTTTAACTTCATCTGCATTAGTATTTGATGAGCTTGGAATGTTCAAGTGTTCTTCAAAGTAAGCTCTAACCAGATCTTCATCGATGTGATCAGTCGAAGGAGTAAACGAATTAAATAAACTATCGTAGTCAAACATCCAGTCTGGACCTTTCCCTTGTGGAGGAGTTGTGTACTTTTGACAGTCCATATGGTACCATTCTTCAACACAGCCAGATGTAAAATTAAATACTCTTTTCTTTGGAGACGCATAGCCCAAGAAATATCCTTCGATAGCCTTTTCATCAAATTTACCCGAATCCTTTTTCAATATTGTACACGGATACCCAAATGGTTCCAGGTACTTTAAATTTGGTTTTCTGTTATTCAATATTTCATAGCTTGTCTTCTTGAGTCGCTTAACTGTTAGAACCCGATTAAGTGTATAACAAGCTGTGTTCACTGCTTCATTCCAAAATTGAATAGGAAGCTTTGAATCAGCAAGCATTGTACGTGCAGCTTCAATCAGAGTTCTGTTTTTCCTTTCAGCAACACCGTTTTGTTGTGGTACATAAGGTGCACTATATTCTCGATGAATTCCCTTTTGAATACAAAAGAAATCCAAAATAGTGTTTTTGAATTCAGTACCATTATCACACCGGATTCTCCTCACCTTTTGTTTGTACAGTGATTCGATCTTGGTAATAAGGTTTTGTACCAAAACAGGTGTTTGATCTTTTGAACTCATAAATAACACCCATGAATATCTTGAATAATCATCTGTCACGATAAGACAATACCAGTCTCCAGAAATACTCGCACGATTCACTGGACCAAACAAATCCATATGAAGTCGTTCAAGAGGAGTATTAATGGAATTCAATAACTTAGATGGATGTGTCTTCTTCTTCTGCTTGCCCTTCTTGAATGTAACACAGTGATCAGATAACTTAAAGTTCTTTAGTGAGACACCCTCAACTAAGTCATTTGCCATTAAATAATTCATCTTTCTAACATGAATGTGACCCATTCGTCGATGCCACAGAATCGAGTCTTTCTCGGTTGCTTTCGAGACAAAACATGTTTCGATTGATGTTGATATCTTAGAACTCATGTTTAAGACATAAATATCATTTGATCGTGGTGATCGCATGACAACCATGTCCTCGGGAATCACGTAACCCGGTTTCAAGATAAGACACTCTTTGTCAGTAAATATTGTAGTGTACTTTTTATCACAAATCTGCGATACACTCAATAAGTTATTATCAACCTTGTCACAATAATTTACTTTTTCAAATGTAATATGACCATTTGAAACATCACCCTCTTGTGTGATCATACCCCCAGAGTTCCCAGCAAACGCTACATAACCACCTTGAATATTTCTTACGTTGGTTAATAGGTCGAGATTTCCGGTGATATGACGAGAACACCCGCTATCCATGATCCAGTTTTCACCAGAAATGGTCTTGGATGAACTCTACACATAAACAAAAGTGATTAGTTCAAAAAGGCAGCCCAGGCCTCAGTTTTGGGCACCTTTTGGTTTTCTCTTTGATCATTAACATTAACAGATTTCAATTGTTGTTCAGACACTTGTGAATAAGTTACTGGCTTCTTAGACTTTCGTCTTAAATAAGCTGCCTGAACAATGTTTGAATTCCTGTTTTGACATAAAGGTTCAGTTGGAATGAATTTTGGTTTCACTTGACCGTGTGTCTCATTGATTTGAAACACCTTCCGAGGATTCACATCAGAGAACAAGATATGAGTATCATCAACATACGACATTGTTCGTTTCAGAATCTCCTTAACCACTGGAATTGGTTTAGATTTGTCCTTGATAAAAGGATGAAGATTCTGAAAGTTCTGTTGATTACAATTTCTCACAACATGACCTTGTTGATCGCATAAAAAACACGTTCGCATGTCCACATGGTGATGTTTAGAAGAAATTGGAATAGATGATTTATGATGACTCACATTCTTAGTCATGCTCTTAGCAAACTCATCAGATAATTCAGATTTCTTCTTTAAATAAAAATCTAAATTAGAATTGTTTGAAAAACTTTGTAGTGTATCTGTTCCAGTTGACTTAACAAAGTTAATCTTCTTAGCTTGTTTTAAAAATTGTTTTGCCTTAGTCAATGGATCACACTGAACTGATGTTTTTGTTTGAGCATACACACGTTCAAGTTCACGAACCTTGGAAGTTTCATTGTAAAACACACTCTCAATTAGCTCAGGCTTAATGATACTAATTGGAATATCTTTGTCAGTGAACATTGTGTCCATTCCTTTTAACTTAAAAACTCTAGCAGCAGATGACTTAGAACTAGAAGGATTAATGAAACGCATTAAATCCTCATCAGAAATTTTCGGTTTAACTGACTTCTTTGCCTTCATAGAGTTCTCTTTCTTTGAATTTTCCTTTTCTCTTGAGGTTTGTGTGAACCATACACTGCATCCTCAAATTCGTGAGGTTTGCACAGAATATGATTAGAACTGGGAATGTTCTTATTCTTGTGTATAATCTCTGGTTCAAACACATCCTCGATAATGACCTCGTCATTGTGTTCAACAAACACCTTTTTGCTTTGGACATGAGTTTTTTGAGGAGCAACTTGGGGTTTGACAATTTCAGGTTTAACCATTTTTGGTTTTTCAGAAATTACAGATTCCTTTTGAATCAAATCCTATTCTTTTCTTGCAAAAGGATTAATTTTATAATCATTATGAAAAGGTGGTGGAATTTCAACAAAACCAATACCTTTCTTAGAATCTTTTTGTTTTCCAGAAACTTCAATAATTTCATTCAATAAAAACGAAGAATTTCGAAATTTACCCAACTTGTTCTTCAACTCAAGAACCTCATTCTCAAGCTCAGTTATTTTAGAACGATGTTTCAAGATTTCCTGAAACTTTTGGTCATTAATAGTCATTTTCACAGATAACTCGGCTTTGAGATCATGATTACTTGTCGACAATGCTTCAATCCTCGAGATTTCATTTGAGACTCAAGAGATTGTCGATAAGTGTCCTTAAGAGAAGCAATTTCTCTTATAAGATTATCATTTTGATTTTTCAAAGCTTCTAACCTAGAGTTATTAGATTCACAGTCAACACATGATGCTTTAACAAATGAAGTAGAAGAGATAGAATTACTAACCTCATTGATCTTAGCCATGCAAGCAAACATTGATTCAGAAGACTTGTCGCAAGAATCATCAGAATCAGATCCATAATCATTATTTGATGACATCACACTAGCAGTAGCATCTTGACAATCTTCATGTAACCCAAACATAGCTAAATTTGCTTGAACATCATTGCACAATAGCCTTTGAGACCAATCATTTCCATCTGCTAACATCGCTTGTGTTGTAGAAGTAGACGGTTTCTTTTCAGCATCACTTCCTCGTGGTGAAGAAGCGTTTTGACTTTGACCACGAGGTCCAGTGTATTCCTTTCTTGGTTTGTCGCATTCCTTCGCAAAATGACCGAATTATTGACAATTATAACACTTCACCTTCAATTTGTCAAAACCCAACTTCTTGTTTAACGCTGGAAGATCTTTTCCAGTTCTCTGCATGAATCTTTTAACTTTACGAACGATCATGGCCATATTCCATGATCTCTAAATCATCCGGATCTATTTGATCATAATCCTCATCTATTAACTCACTCGTGGAAATTTTGCTACTCACCAGGTTTTCGTATGAAGACATAAATGCCGTCAGAAAAGCAAAGTTTTGCTCAGCTTCCTTCATATTCAAACTAGGAGGTGTAGCAAATGGATTAGTACTAGTAGAACTTCCAGAACTACCAGAATTACCAGCAGAGTAGAAACAAACTTTTGGATCATTAAATAAAGCAGATTCTTTTTCACTTGCGGCATGAGTAAGAAAAGCAGTGATAGGTGAGATTGTTGAACTCAGAGGCATACTTCCACCATAGAAAGCCGGATCTTGATTTTCTTTTGAAGACTTTTGACACTTAAGATCATATTCTCTTGCTTCGATCATTTGTAGGAATTCAAGTGCTGTCAAATCTTCATTCAGAAAATAATCATTCTCTTTCAAAACCATGAGAAATGTTGAATAGGAACTAGGAAGCACACTCTTGATAGTGTCAATTATATCTCTTTCAGAAATTTCCATTCTCATTTTATCCATTTCGGCAATCAAATGACTAAATCTGGTAGTCATTTCTTCAACTGTTTCTCCTTTTAATAAATTAAAATTTCGAAATTGAAACTTGAGCATCACTTTCTTACTCTCAGCTGTGTTTCCCATGCTTCTCATACGCAGATGTTTGTAGGTTCCCAGCCGGATCTACACGAGATATCTTGTTCTACGTAGGTGTGGAATCCCTACGTAAGACGTTACGAGCGTAGAAGACGATACGAGTTAACACGATCGAACACACGTTACAATAAACAAATACTCGTTATATTGCAACCTTAAACACGTGATATCAATCACTGATTACAGGACTCGTAAACACGTAAACTAATAAATTGACTGAATAATAAAAACATAAGCCGTAACTTATGTTTATATAATCACGACAACTTCGCCTGGCATGTTCAGGCGAAGTTGTCCCTAACTTCGCTTAGTTCACAAGTTCGCCTGTATCAGCGAACTTGTGAGCTAACTTCGCTTACATACAAAAACACAAATCTAACAAACTCGATTACAGACACTTGACACTGAACTACTGACATCATGCAACTACAGACTCCCCCTTGGCAGTAGCTTCATCTCTTTATCTTCAAGCACGTGTCTTGTTATCTTCAACAATCTTGTATCTTCATCTTTTAGCATTCACTCATTCTCGTACACATACCAAAACAACTCTTTGATATTTCCTCGCTTCGTCTTTCCAAGCAGGAATATAAAAGATTTTCTTCTCATTCAACACCTGCAGATCAGCTCGAGACAGGTTCACTAGATGCATCGGATCATAGACTCTCAGTAGCTCTTGTTCATCTTCGTCTTCCATCACTGCTTCAGCTGTCTCACAATCTACATACCACCACTTCAACTCTTTGAGCACATCCTTGGGCATTTGTTTCATCGGCACTTCTTTCAAGCACCGGATCGGTTTATACTTCATAATCATCCAAGGCTTGCCATCTGCTCTCAATCCTCTATCTTTGTCTTCGATAAGTTTTCCCTTCTGTGGTTTCAGCAGCTCGAACTTCTTTTCCTTTATACTCTCCTTCCAAACTATCTTCCCGATGACTCTAGCCATATTATCATCACTTGGATTTATCAATCCTAATCTGGCTAAGTCTTTCACTTCACATTCTGGCAATGTGTTCAACGATCTCAACATTCTTTTGAAGTACTGAACGCCATCATACCTTTTAATCACGAAGAGCCTCAACTGCTCATCGTATATCCAACAAATAATCCCCTTTCTCGCTTCAGCATAGCCTCTAATGTTGTAACTCTTCTTGAACATTGTAGGGACCGCTGGTTTCTTCGTTTTGAAGAACCACTGAGCATAGCCTTCTTTCCATCTAGGCTGCTCTTCCCATTCCGTCTCCTCATTCCCAATCTCTTGACTCATATCTACGTTATCTACTTCCGGAATCTCATACTCTACATTTTCTTCTACTATCTCTCCCTCTTCTATATCATCATCAATAACAATCTCTTCTCCAATCTTCTCTATTTCTTCAACCGGTAATACATCATCTTCACCTATGAAGTCATCATCCATCTCCTCAACCTCCACCACCACCACATCATCACCACCAGCTGCACTTGTTGACTCCCCCTGAGTTGTGGAAGTCCCAAGAGCTTGTTCAGTTCTTGGCAACCCTCCACCTGCACCTTTCGATGCATTGGGATCATCGTCTCGATCATTACGTCTCTTGGTCCTCAACTCATCGCCTTTACAGCTCGTCTCCCCCTAAGATGCCAAGAACTCCTTCAAAGCATCTATGATTTTGCCATGTTCTACCAGCAGGGACGACTGCATCTGATTCTCTGCAATTAGGCGCTGAATAGCATGGGTCTGGATAAGATTCACCCTTGATTGTTTTGCCACGACCCGTTCAAGTGCTGCTATTCGTTCAGAGTCTGATAAGGTTGCATCGAAATCAAACCTCAGATGAGATATATCTTGAGTGTACTGAGGAGGGATTTCCGATGTAACCGGGACCTCAGAAGTAGGCATAGACGTAACCGCAGGTGGTATCGTCACCGATAACCCTGCAGTGGCCACAACCGTCGACTCAATAAAATGTGCCACGACCTCCGTTGGAGTAAGAGTTGTAGGTGGCAACGATACGATTTCCGGAGCCGAAAGTTGGAAAGTAGTTGGTGGGAGGCCAAAAGATGATGAGGTAGCCACCACGGGAACATCCGTGGCGCTTGGCCTTGTAACTTGTAATGTTGAGGGAACCATTGTCATACCGGACAGTGCGGGTGGGGTGAAACGTACCACCCTCGAGCTCTCACCAGCTCCCGATCCTGCACCTGCCCGTTTCCTTCTTGATCTACGGATCAACTGTTGAACTTCTTCTTCATAGTCTGACTCGCTGTCATCATCAGTTCTTTTTCTTTTCCCATGAACCCGTTCATGTGTTACCAAAATCCGTCTTGCTTCGGCCACTTCATCATCAGAATCTGAGCCAGCCACCGTTGTAGCTGCCCTAGTAACATTCACACCCGAAGCTCGTTCAACCGAGACCTGTACATTCTCCTCTGGATCAACCCTCTCCATGTCAAAAAATCCTTGACCGCCAAACTCTGCATCAAGGTCAACGTTCTCCTCCGGTGACACAACAAAAGCAGCAGGTAAAGCTTGAGGTGCTCCTGCCTGTTGTGGTGCCGGGTCCCTAAACTCGTCCCCTCGAGCAGGCACATACCCCGGGTTGATCAAGTACCCGAATAGTGGAGTATGTCGAGGACGGAGCTCAGGTTTGCTCCTCGCACTGGAGGATCTGCATTGGGCAAAGATCCTTTTGCTCACACTTTCGACGTATCGGATTGGGCGGCGCTGAGGTAGCGTTGGAGCAACATGATTCAAGATCATTTGGAGAAATCTTGGATACATGATAAATCTCTCACGCGCCACCGCTCTTCTTTGTCGATCGATCTCGTAGAAGACCATCTGACTAAAGCTGTAACGCTTGTTATAAGTCAGAGCAGTCATAGCCGACTGCATGGTCGCGCCCATGCCATCAGTGCCCGTCTTTCTCCCTGACATGCATACTATCATGACATGCATGAGAAAGCGCCACTGGTCTAGCAAAAACCCCTTCCTTCTCTGAGTATCTCCCAAGGGACCAGAGTATCCCACCCTCAGAAACGCTCCATCACGGAAAGGAGCCACAAAATCTGTCGGGTCATCCCTCGTCTCATCTCCAAATCGTAAAGCCGCCCGAATCTGTTCAGATGAGAACTGAACAATGTGATTGTTGACTGTTGCTCGCATCACTGGGGGCTCGACCCTACAGTCATATTCCACGGTCTACCAAAAATCCTCAATGTTTGGCAAGGATATTGGCAGTGTTGTCGTAATCGCGTGGAATATACGCGAGCGTAATAGGAACGTGATGATTTCACGGAAATCATCAACTCCGCTCGCCTCCGGGTCTAATGTTAAATACATGTTGTGACCCGGGAAGAACTGTCTTTGGTTGTCACCACCGTCATCATCGCCTGCACCACCTACAGCAGCCATATCTGCATCAAACAGACTAAGTTAGATAAACGTCAAAGCAAATCACAAGTTCGCCTGTTACCATGAGCGAAGTTGTGATTTATTCTGCATAGGCGAAGTTAGAGGTGGGGCGAAGTTGGGAACAACTTCGCCTCAACTTGAACTTCGCTGGTTCACAGTTAAGCAAAAAGGTCCAGGCGAAGTTATTGATAACTTCGCCTAACCACAACATCGCCTCATAAACTGTTTCAAAAATAATTATCAGGCGAAGTTAAACCTCAGGCGAAGTTACGAATAACTTCGCCGAAACTGTAACTTCGCCGAATCTGAAACGGCATCAGTTAGGTTTTCAATCGACGTGAATCGGGTCAATTTGGAGATTGCGGACTCCGTAAAACTTGATTTACTGACGATTTAGACGATTAGATTGATTATGACCACGTAAAAATACGTTTGAAAATCGGGTATGAAGATTCGAAAAACTGAGGTCACGAAAACGGGTCGAAATACCCATTGATTAACGTTAAGGAACGTGATTATACGATACAACAATGGTACTCACCTATAATACGGATTCGAACTTGAAAATAAGAACACAGAAGAAAATCGATAAGTTCTCTGTGGGTTTAGAGGTTAGGTTCGCTGGATAAGTTCGCTGGGTTTTGAAAATAATGAACCAGTTTGACCTTTAATTTCCTTTATATAGGGTCAAAATTATACAGGCGAAGTTATGGATAACTTCGCCTATGGCAGGCGAAGTTAGGCACAACTTCGCCGAGATTAAAATTTTCAAAACAAACCCTATAATTTGAACAATTTGCAATTAAGTTTTAAAACATCCTTTAAAGAGTTGAATGATACGATCAAGACCAAGTAGCCAGGTATAAAATCATACAACTACATAAGTAGAAAAAAAATTTTAAAAATAAAGTACACGGGATCAAATTTCAGTCTCGATAGGGACTACCATATTTTAGAAACGATCCGAACAGGAATCATACTAACTACGTGACTGTCACACAGATCCGTGTTCAGCTGTATTATGACATAAAGAAATAGGTTGTAAGCAGGTAAATAACTTAGAATGGTTTTCATCGTTTCTGTGATACGGGTTAGGTTCAATTAAGCTCAAAATTTAAATGGGCAACAACTCAGAGATTATGATGCCTCCTATCTATTCTCAAAGCGTATTTGGCTTTCCCCAAGTCACCCCGAGTTGACCTCGACCCGTAGTGTCTGATTAAATAGTAGGAACTCTTCGATCTTTGGACTCTTCTTCCCGTTCTCTATCTTGCATCTTGATTGAGAAGTCTTATCATTATGAACTCTATAATGTCTCAATAACTCACACATTTACACAGACTTCAGAGTAGTAAACTACTGCAAGTCCCTAATCTGGATCACTGCAGTTTCTTGACACGCTATCTTTACGGGAATCAGAACACTCACGGGCTCGTGTATGACTGGGTAATCGCTTTTCTGCCTATCTTTCGGAAAGATATATATGGAGACATGCACAACTCATAAGGAGTTTCCACATAACATCGAGTAGGTTTAGTTAGTATCACTTCTACTGTTATGCACCATAAAAAGCTACCATGACGTACAATGACTATTCTAATATCTTTTAGGCCTAATAACTTCACTAGTTAAGCACACAGAATCAGTATATCTATCACTTTCCAAGGTTGGATCAATATTCTGTTAAACATAGTAAAGGAACTTCTTACGAAGTAGTAGACTTGAAAAATAATTTCATCTCCCGCCAAAAAAAATTTTAACTTCTATCGCCCCGATCAAGTCAAAGTCTTCAGGTAAACGGCTATCCTGAAGATCCAATGGATCAGCTGGACCGACCACATACGAGTATGTGTCCTTCTAACTAAGTATGATCGACTAATTTTCAGCGAAAGAATAAAAACACATCATAAACCGCCCCGGTCACTTTCAGTCATCTGGTTAATGGCTATCCTCATATTCTACAAGTAGAAATGAGGACCAAACATATCCGAACACATGTCCTTCAAACTGAGGCAACCGACATAATTCTAAGCGATAGTGACGTGTTTTTTTTTTTTTTTTTTTTTTTTTTTTTTTTTTTTTTTTAAACAAAGTCACAAAACATGGTTACTCGGGATTGATCATCCCATTCAGCTCAACAAGGTTTTGAAATCTAGTTTTGTCAAACGCTTTCGTAAACATGTCAGCGAAATTATCTAGCGTATCAACCTTTTCGAGCACAATCAGTTTCTTCTCAGCACAATCCCGTATAAAATGATGACGGATGTCAATATGTTTAGTTTTGCTGTGCTTTACGGGATTGTTAGTTACTGAGATAGCAGCAGTATTATCAATGCAAATAGGAGTATGAGTGAAATTCAGACCATAATCGCGCAATTGCTGTTGAATCCAAAGAACCTGGGAGCAGCAGTTGGATGCTGCCATGTATTCTGCTTCACAGGTTGAAATGGCGACTGAGGTCTGCTTCTTGCATTGCCATGACACTAATCTGCCTCCGAGAAACTGACAACCACCTGTTGTTGACTTCCGACTCTGATTGCACCCTCCATAATCAGAATCCGTGTAGGCGACCAACTCCAAGTCTCCTCCTCTCGTGTACCACAACCCCAGCTTAGGCTTGCCTTTGAGATACCGTAGAATCCTCTTCGCACCCTTCAAGTGAGATTCCTTTGGGTTTTCCTGAAAGCGAGCACAAAGACAAACTGCAAACATTATATTAGGCCTAGAAGCAGCTAAGTACATTAAAGAACCTATTATTGCCCGATATTGGGTTGGGTCCACGTCCGCATCATTGTCTGAATCAGCACCCAATTTGTGGTTGACGCAGACTGGAGTATCGTATGGAGTGCTGTCCTCCATCTTGAAGCGTTTGAGAACATCATGGACATACTTAGTCTGATGAATGAACATCCCATCTTTCTTTTGATCAACCTGCAGTCCTAAAAAGAAAGTTACTTCACCCATAGCACTCATTTCAAATCTCTTCTTCATGACGGCCTCAAACTCCTGACACATGGCGACTTTTGATGCAGCAAAGATGATGTCGTCCACGTAGACTTGCACCAGTAGAAAGTGGCTCCCTTTTCTCTTGAAGAACAAAGTGCTATCAATCTTTCCCGTTCAAAACCATTTTCAAGCAAGTAGTCGGATAGTGTAGAATACCAGGCCCGAGGGGCCTGATGTAGCCCATACAGTGCTTTACTTAGCTTGTATACGTGATCAGGAAAGTCTGGGTCAGGAAAACCCGGAGGTTGCTCAACGTACACAACCTCATCGACTTTACCGTTTAGGAACGCACTCTTCACATCCAACTGAAATACCTTCAACTCTTTATGTGCAGCAAATGCCAAAAACAATCGGATGGCTTCCAATCTCGCCACAGGAGCAAACACCTCATTGTAATCGATCCCCTCTTGCTGATTAAAGCCTTTTACAACCAGCCTCGCCTTGTTCCTGATAATAATCCCTTTCTCATCTCTCTTGCATTTGAAGACCCATTTTGTGCCAATCGCATGCACATTCTTTGGTTTTGCAACCAAGTTCCATACCTCCGTCTTCTTAAACTGGGCTAATTCTTCTTGCATGGCTTCGACCCACGAGTTGTCCTTGAGAGCCATTTGATAGTTCTTTGGTTCAATCTGGCTGATGAAGCAGGTGTACAAGCATTCGTTGATTATGCCTGAATTTTTAATGCTTGTATAAACACAGGTGTGCTCATTCAAGCTTTGTCTTGTTTGTACACCGTCGGACAGATCACCTATCACATTCTCCAATGGGTGATTTTTGTGAACTCTCGTAGTCGGAACCGCACTTACTTGCAGATTGTCTTCCAGATTCGAAGATAGCTCATCAGTGGGTGATTGTTGTTGAGAGTGAAATGGATTGAAGAATTCCTCTTCAGTAGCGGCAGCAGGGGTATAGACAGCATTTGACGAAGAAGGCTGACATTCATCATACTTCGGTCGTTGCACATAATTGTCTTCCTCATCATAAATCATCTTCGAAGCAATTCTTTCATCTACTTCTGCACAATCCAAATAAGGTATATTATAAGATTTGAAAAGTCTATCATAGTCGAAAACCCCAGCGGGTCCCGTGCTTGGTTTTGGGGATTTGTAACTTGTAATATCACTGTTACAGACCACCTCAACCTTGCTGGTCGATGTATTAAAGACTCGTCTCTTGGGAGTCCCAACAACGTATCCGACCAAAATTCCTTCGTCGGCTACTTCACCAAATTTAGAATTTGTCTTTAATATCGAACACGGGGACCCGAATGGTTCGATACCACTCAAGTTGGGCTTTCTCCCATGCATAAATTCATAACATGTTTTATTTAATCTTTTAACGGTTAACACTCGATTAAGGATATAACAGGCTGTTGCAACAGCTTCAGCCCAGAACACCACAGGAAGTTTCGAATCAGCCAGCATAGTTCTGGCTCCTTCAATTAACGTTCTGTTCTTCCTCTCAGCCACTCCATTTTGTTGCGGAGTATACGGAGCGCTGTACTGGTGTTCGATTCCTTTCTGTAAGCAGAAGAGCTCCATCTGATAGTTCTTGAACTCAGTCCCATTGTCACTCCTGATGTATTTAACTCTTTTTCCCATAATGTTCTCAACTTTGGTAATCAAATTTATTACCATCTGAACCGTTTCATCCTTTGACTTCAGGAAATATACCCAAGAGTATCGAGAGAAATCATCAGTGATCACCAAGCAGTACGATGTTCCCCCTAGACTTTTTACATTCACGGGACCAAAGAGATCCATGTGAAGTAGGTCTAGGGTACTGATTATTGAGTTAACCTTCTTGGTGCGATGGGATTTCTTGTGTTGCTTTCCCTTTTTGCACGATAAGCATTGATCTTCAAAGTTGAAATTCTTCAAGGGAACACCCAGCACAAGCCCATTCTTGACAATGTAGTTCATTTTCCGAAGATGAATATGCCCCATTCTCCTATGCCATAACTCGGACTCTGATTCAGTTGCTTTTGACAGAAGACAAGATTCCTCTGTTGCCATTTCAGTCGACCTCATGTCCATTATATACGTATTCTTTTCTCTTGGAGCCTTCATAACTATCCAATCATCTGGTATCTTGAAACCAGGATATAGCACGATTGCCTTATTCTTGGTAAAATGTACGGTGTAATCTTTGTCACAGATCTGCGAAACACTCAGCAGATTGTGCTTCAGTTCTTCAACAAAATTTACTTTCTCTAACGTCATCTTTCCGTTAGTCACCGTCCCAATTCCAGTGATCCTTCCACCGCTCTCTCCAGCGAAACTCACTCTTCCTCCCTGAACAGGTTTCCATTCGTGTAACAAACTCTTGTTACCCGTCATGTGCCGGGAACAGCCGCTATCCACAACCCATTGATTGTTTGCAGCCCTGTTCAACTGTTCCTGCATGATTAAAGCAGATGATTAAAATCTGGGGACCCAAGACCTATTGGTCTTGGGTCGATACATCCCGTACCTTGGCTGTCCAAAGTTAGTATCAGAATAATTTCTGTAAGTCCTAAAAGGATACCTTCTTGGAGATTGACTATGAGGCCATCCAAACCTTCGTGAATTAAATGAATTATTACTTAAGGTTTGGTTGTTAGCAGTGAAAAACTGAGATCTTTTTCTTTGAAAACCTGAATTAGTCCAATTTCTGAACTTTGATGAGTTTTCAGTTTTACCACTATTGTAGTTACTGTTAGTTCTGTTTTCAGTTTTTGAAGGCCTCACCCCTCTGAATCTCTGCTTCAGAGGGCAATCAGCAATTAGGTGTCCTAATTGATTACATCTGAAACAACTCCTGTGTTCAACTTTCTTTTCAATAGTTGTTTTAGATGATGAGGCTGCATTACTGCTCGTTTGTCTCACATATGGTGGGACATACGGGTTTAGTGGAGATTTCTTTTCAGTTGTTTTATGTTTCTCTCCACTTTTTGGTAACACTGCCTTTTCTTTTGTCTCAATCGACTCGGATGACTTATCCGAGTTTGATGAGACAGGACTAGGAACAGAAATCTTCACATTAGACACAGGCTTACTCGTTTCGCCTTTACTAACTTCTGGATCTTTAATAGTTACCTTAACCGGAACTGTCTGACTATAATCAACATCAACAGATTTCTGATTACTAGGATCATAAGTGTAATTATGATTGTACGGTGGTGGAACTTCATGATAACCAATTCCTCCCCTTTTAACTGGGGATCCTTGATCACTAACGAGGTGATCAAGTATAGCGGTGGAATTTCTGAATTTCTCAAGTTTCCTGTTTAGTTCCACCACTTTCACCTGGTGATCAGCTATCTGTTTATCCCTTTCAGCTATTAGTTTGGTTTTCTCTTCTAACACTTCATAGCTAAGATCAATTACTTGAATTTTTTCAGCTAGATTTGCTTTTAGACTCCTAATATCTTTTTCACTAGCTTTTATTTTTACCTTGTAACTATTTTCTCTAGCTTTAGTGAAATGATGATCTTCTTTTAAGGTTTTAAATTGAGCATCCAAACTAACATACTGATCAGTTATAGTTCTCAATTGTTCAGACAGATTTTCACACTTAGTACAAGGGAGTTTGGTACTTACCTCGGTGAGCTGGTCTTTCACATCTGCCATGTAAGCTTCATTTTGAGCTTCTGCCATGTAAGCTTCACTTTCGCCAATCACTTTCTCAGTATCTGGAGTTTCGATGTTCGCCAAATTGGCCTGTTCGAAGACTTCTTCAAGATGCAGATTCCAGTTATACTCCCCATTCTGTCTGGATATCATGGCTCTATTATCATTACCACACCCACTCTGTTGTGTAGACCTGTTTTGACTGCGTTCTACACGTTCATTTGTGCACTCTTTCGCAAAATGGCCCTTCTGTTGACAGTTGTAACACCTGACCTTCGACTTATCGAAACCCGGTCTCTCACCAACAAACTTCCTACCTGTCTTCTTCATGAACCTCTTAACCCTTCTCACAATCATCACCATCTGCCACTGCAGATCCATCTCTTCCAGATCATCAGCATCGATCTGATCATAATCTTCATCCAATGTTGCAGGATCAACAATCTTACCCTGAATGTAATTTTCATATGAAGCAATAAAAGATGCATAGAGAGCAAACTTCTGTTCAGCAAATTTAACACTCATGGGCATCTTCGAGTAGTTGTTGTTTGAAACACCTGGGGAAAAACTTCCCTTGGTCGCTTGAGGTTTAGAAGCATTTGATCCTCCAGCTACAAAGCACACATCACCATTCATGTTGAGAGATACATGACCTTCATGTGTTGAGTTAGTGCCCGACTCTCCCTTTGAGTAGTAAGCAGACGAATCAGACTTCGAACTTGAACTTGAGTTAACCTTTGCACCATACATTCCTGGATCTTGAACCTGATTAGTAGGTGTCTCTTTTCGAACCATGTTTAGTTCAAAAGTTCGTAGCTTGTTAACTGCTGTTTCCAGGTCATAGTCGGCAAAGTCTTTGTCTTCTCTCATCAACACAGTGTACATCTCCCATTTCGGTGGGAGAGCATCAAGAAGCTTTTCAACAATTTCATCTTCTTTGTAAGTAATGGAGTAGTTGTTGAGTTCGGTCATCAGATGATAATATCTAGTAATGATATCATCAAGTGATTCATTTTTCAAGTACTTGAATACCGAGAATTGGGTTTTAAGTAGTTTAATCTTTGAAGGACGAATTCCCACATTACCCTCAAAACGGTTTTCAAGTGCTTCCCAAAGCTCTCTAGCAGTTTTATACTTTCTGAAGGTGTGAAGAATCTCTTGTGGAAGAGCCATAGTAATCGCTGCATGAGCTTTGCTCTCAGCCTCATACATTTTCTTTTCTTCTTCTTCTTCCATCTCTTTGTATTTCTTGATCTGATCACGACCCTCATACTCAGCAGTTGGTGGAATGTACCCATCTTGAATGCACACCCACATTTTAGCATCTTGGTACTTGACATATTGTTCAAACCTATCCTTCCACGTAACATAATCGGTTTTCTTAAGCATCTTCGGTGCCTTTGTAGCTGAACCCGCTTCCACTTCCATCTTCACCAGTTCCGTAATATTTATTGAAGTCATCTTTCACGAAACACAAAGAAACCCGAAAAAATAAAAATTTTATTTTTAACAGTACTGTAGGCGAAGTTGTGGATAACTTCGCTTAAGTCTGAACTTCGCTGATTATGAATTTCGCTTCCTGTTTAAATTCGCCTGATTCGGCGAAGTTGTAGATAACTTCGCATAAGGTAAGCGAACTTGTGAGGTAGGCGAAGTTGTGGGTAACTTCGCTTGAGATAAGCGAACTTGAGAAGGTAGGCGAAGTTGTGGATAACTTCGCTTAACCTTATATCTTCGCCGAAACCCTACGAACAGTGACGGCAACTTCGCCTGATGAACACGAAGTTTTTGCAGGTTTGATTTCTGGATTTTACGATGTTTGTGAAGGTGTAATGGGTTGTTTATGATGGTAGGAGGTGAGTATAACACAAAAACTCAATAAACACGTCCCGCGAATAGTCGAACGGAACGATTTCTACACCCGCGTGATAATCCCGAACCACAATCACGAGCAAAAGCTCTGATACCAGTTGTAGGTTCCCAGCCGGATCTACACGAGATATCTCGTTCTACGTAGGTGCGGAATCCCTACGTAAGACGTTACGAGCGTAGAAGATGATACGAGTTAACACGATCGAACACATGTTACAATAAACAAATACTCGTTATATTGCAACCTTAAACACGTGATATCGATCACTGAATACAGGACTCGTAAACACGAAAACTAATAAACTGACTGAATAATAAAAACATAAGTCGTAACTTATGTTTATATAATCACGACAACTTCGCCTGGCATGTTCAGGCGAAGTTGTCCCTAACTTCGCTTAGGTCACAAGTTCGCTTGTATCAGTGAACTTGTGAGCTAACTTCGCTTACATACAAAAACACAAATCTAACAAACTCGATTACAGACACTTGACACTGAACTACTGACATCATGCACCTACAATGTTGAAACAAAGATGCACATCTCTTAATACTTCCAACTTGATGAAAAATGTTCTCTGGTAAAGCCATAGTCAATGTAGAATATGCTTTTATCTCAAATTCTAAAGCTTTCTTTTCTTCTTGTGAATATTGAGAGACAGCTTTAGGAGTACACCCAACAGTATCATCACCAATCATTGGTGCAACATAAACCTCATCCAGACAATATGAACAGTCAGGATGAACCGATCCTAAATGTGCACGAAACCGAGGTTCCCATTTGGCGAAGTCACTGAATTTCATCAATCTTGGACATTTAGAATGTGAACCAATCTCGGTATCAAGTTGCAACATCTGTTGCATCAACATATTTTGAGATGCCAATGCATACATACCAGCCATCTTTGAAAATAAACAAGTAATAAAATATCTTAACGAATCAGTGAACAGTAGTAGCGAATGGTGAACAGTTGTAACGAACTGTGATTAGTTGTAACGAACTGTGAACAGTTGTGACGAATTGAGACTTAACGAATCAAGTCTTAACGAATGAGGAGAATAGGTTAACGAATCAAAAGTCAAATAAGCGAGTCAACCTTAACGAATCACAACTAAATTTAACGAATCACCCAAATGGCGAAACAGATAACGAATATGATAAAGGCTTAACGAATCACAAGTCAACTTAACGAATTGACCAAGTCAACTTAACGAATTGATCAAGCGAATTGACCAAGTCAACTTAACGAATTGATCAAACGAATTAACCAAGTCAACTTAACGAATTGATCACACGAATTGACCAAGTCAACTTAACGAATTACTAAGGAATGCTTAGCGAATCAAGATAACGAATCAGCTATAGTTGATAATGAATCAACACTATAGCGAATTATAATATAACGAATCAGGTTGTTACAACCGTTTGTAACAAACTTGATTCCTTTCTGCCACGTGGCAAAAAGTTGTTATGGCACAAATTCCAAGACAAACATGTGTCAAACTAATCAGTTATCTAGTTAACGAACTAGATAACACAAATTGATTAACTCACACGAATCAGCTAGCGAACTGATTAGCGAATGGCACGAGTTTATAGCGAATCAAGTTAAAGACTTAGCGAATCGCTTGAAATTTTATAGCGAATTGCCATCATCTTCAAATATTCAAGATAAAATTTCCAGAAATATGAAATTCAAACCCAGAAATACATCAATTCCAGATCTGTATTACACACTCAATTGTCAACCAAAACTAACAAATAATATACCAAAATGCTCGTAATCGCAAAACGAATTCAATCCAGCATAACTCGTAACCGATTAACACCATACACGAATCAATTTTAACCAAAACCACTCCCCTGTTCACGGACTCAAACTGAAAACCCAATACACATCCCAAATCCAATTCACACTCAATTCCACACAATTGAACCTCAATTATACCTTAACTAAACCAGTTTCACTTTAATCCATCCATAATCAATCCAAAACAACTCAAACTGATTCAAATTCAATCCAAACAGAAAAATAACACAAAACTATAATAATAACAATCAAAACCAAGTGAATTGAGCCCCGAAAGCTCTGATACCACTTGTTTGATCCCCTTAACTTAACACTCGTTCTAATCAATAACTTAGATCTAATCCAGATCTATATGTTGATATTGATTATACGGATCTAACTCTTTTATACCTTAGTTTGATTGTTATGTAATGTATATATTATCAATATAAGATTAATGTGAAGTTTGAGAGAGAGAGAGAATACTTTAATATTTCTGAATAAATGTTAATTCTCTCAAAACTTCAACCTATTTACAAGTGAACAGTGGTTCACTATTTATAGAAGACGATCTGGTTCGCTAACATCCCCTAGCGTACCAGCTTCCCATTCGTTAACTTAAATTAACTTAACGAACCACCCCCTGATTCGTTAACATCCCCTAACGAATCAGGAGGGAATACATTATAGAGTCCTAGTTCGCTAACATTCCTAGCGAACTAGACCTAACCTTAACGAACTAGTCTTAGTTCGCTAATATTCCTAGCGAACTAGACATGACATAATGAATTAGATAAACAAACATTAAATATTACATTAAAATAATCAAATAAACATTTAACGATAATTACAAAGACTCGAGACGCAAAACCGTGCACTAACAATACCGTTTATAGGAATCAGGCTATAAGCGAGGCACCTGACCTATTGATACTTAATTTATGTGCGAACTACGATTAGGTGAGTTTCACGACCCCCCCACTTTCTAAACTGTGTTACGAACTTTTGGGGTGGAAAGCATGTTTACATATACTTATATACTTGAAAACGTGTGATGATGTGGATTATCTAAGTACTAACACTTGAAAGTCCCCACAAACACAAGTGATTAACTTTGTGCCGGTGACGTGTGGATAGTACTATCGGTTTGACAAACCCAACTGACAGAGCCGGTGGGGTATGCCGGAACATGTTAACCCAGTTGCACATTGTCATTTAAACTTGTTACATACTACTATGTGGTGTTAGACATAGTACATACTTGGGGCAAAGTGGCTGTTAAATGCCAACGGGAGTGCATGGGCAGGGGTGGCCATGTGTTTTAGCTCGTTTCGGTTTCACTTGTGGCTTAGTATAATACATCATACACATACATGTATACATACACACTGTAAACTTTACGAACTCGTATACTGATTTCGTTGATACTCGTGAAACTTGAAACTCACCAACTAGACGTAGTTGACCCGTTTTAACTTGCTTTTCAGGTAAAGCAAAGGTGGAATGATTTTCTTACGTTCTTGGTGTTAGGAATGAAGTTGAATAGCTGTGAATAGACGCATATATATATATATATATATATAATATTGAATAAGAAGCTCGTAAACCGGTTATGTGATTCTCATCTAGTTTGTAAACATAGTACCTACCAATGTATTATGATGTAAATTAGTTGTTGAATTTTATTATAAACAATGTGGTTGATACCAGTGTTATCTGTTACAATCCCATATTACTCTTCCGCAACTACCTAGTCGGGGTGTGACAAATATTCATGCGTTTTACCGATTTATCCCATTGAATTAGATGACTACATTTACGCATATAATTGCTGGTAGGAAAATCTAGAAAATGGAATTACAAGAACGTGGGCGAAAATGGTGAAGAAAACGGACTTGGAATTACAAAAACAAAATCTTTTTGTTGAAAGCCTGATGCGGGTTTAATGAATTCCCTTTTTAAATAACCCACAACTAAGCTTTAAATTTATAATCGAAAATTCTAAGGAATCCACACACAACCGGCAAGTGTACCGATCATTAATAGTATAGACCTAAAGAAGTCCGAGTGTCGAACACAAGGACATGTGAAAACGTATTTAGTACTTAACCCTAACCAAGACTCACCTAAGAATAAAATATTTTAAATGATTTTTAATTATTAATTTCTTAACCTAACTTACTCTAGTTAACTTAAAAGACTTAACTTATGAAAACTAGACAAAACTTTAAGAATAAGATTTAACAATGGAGAAAATGTCTACCTAGGTAAGAATCCTATTGAAGGTATAAAAAGATAATGGATTGAAAGATCTAATGACAACGGTATCTAAGGATGACACAACTAAGGTTCACTCAAGAAAGCTAGATCACCTCTCGGTCTCACTAACAAACCCTAACCTACACTTAGTTGATTTTAAAAACAAAATCGGGTAACGAATTGCTAAAGTGTTCTAATGTCGACTCTCCTCTCGGTCTCACCGACACACTACCCTAATGGAGACGAATACTACGCAACCAAGGATAGAGGAACAACTTAGTTTAACTTAAACTAGGTCAACTAATCGCTCACTAACCCACACCCGACAAGAACCGAACCCGCTCTCGCGCGATCCTAATCCTAACAAGTAAAAGCTATGAGACGGCCCTACTTCCTATCACCTCTCGGTCTCTAAGAAGGTGTTACACACTGATTTTAACTAATTAATATACCCACTTAAACCCTACGGTTGATCACCTCGCAAACAATCTCTAAACACAAAGTAAAGAGTTCAAACAAGCTAAAATTAACCAAATCCTATTCAATCAATCAAAGCAAGAGGTAATTGAGTATAATTAATCAAAACACAGCCAATAAACACGACCTGCTTCAATATTAAACCAAACTTTTCATAAACAATTCAAGTCATGATCATCAACAATCCAATTTACTTACTAAAACCTAACAATAATCATCTAACCTAGGTAGAACTAACAGCTTTAGCCTAACATTAACTTTGGACAGCAGCTAATAACTAAGTTAAACATCATAAGCATCAATATAAACATAAGTAAACACATTCAAGATTCAATAACAATCAAACACAAGTCAATCTTCAAGTTACATGCAAAACAATCCAAATTAAAGATCAAATTAACTAGTAAAGTATCTTGAACAAAAGCACAAAGTTTATGAGTGATTACTTAAGATATATGGCTGAAACAAATGATGATTAAGACCCGTAGCTGTTGTACCAAGTTGTCTTTAATCTCCTTCTTCTTCCTCTAGCCACCAACAAAGCCGCCACTAACTTTTTTTCTTCTTTTCCTCCTTGCTGAATCCGATCGGAACTTAGGGCAGCTTAGGGTTTTCTTTTTTTTATTTAATTAATATATTATGCAAGAAAGGCTTCTAACTTGTGGGCTTGGGTCGGGCCTTGAGTTGTAGTATTCAAACTTGATCAAATAAGCCCCTGGAGTCTCCAAAGTTTACTCTTTTTTACATAAAACACAAAACCTACAATTAATCAATCCATGATAAAACGATACAGAAAGTAAGTGTGTTTTACAACACATCAAAGCCACCGTAGCTTACGGTAGCCACCGTAAGCTACGGTGGAGTCTGAAGACAAACAACTACAACCATCATCAGTTTTTTGGAAGCCACCGTAAGCTACAGTGGTCACCATTAAACCGTTAAGGACACGAGATCCGGGTGGAATCGGGTGTAAACCGAACCTAAGATGAGCTTAGGGATCACCCTAGCTCAGATCTGGATCGAACATGATTAAAAACATTAAAAACGGTGGTGAAATAAGCGAGATTTCCCTTTTCCGGTGAGATCCCGTTTTTCCGGCAAGTGCGGCGCCGGAGGTTAAGTCACATCAAGGAATGTTCTAATGTAACATCTGACATCTGACGAACCCTAACCCTAATTCCTTACGGAAATCAAACGAATAGCGGTAATTCGTTAAATGAAGGATAACTAGTTTGTTAAGGCAATTCGTTTGGGTGGGTTGACGAACTAGAAGTAGATCGCTAAGTAATTCGTTAAGGAGAAATAACGAATTAGGCTAACGAACTAGGATAACGAACCAGACCATGTTAGCTGATTCGTTACTCGTCCATACGCTATGATCAGGTGACGAATCATGCAGTGACCACATGACGAATTGGCTCACCAATTCGTTAAAAAGGATAATGAATTAAGTTTGAATAAGGACAGAAATGGTCCCTGGACTTGGAAAGAATGAGATAATTACATAATAGTCCTTGGACTTTGATGATTGATAAAAGATACATATAAAGGATTAACATGTAACGGTTAACTAACCCGGTAATGATTCAATGAAGTAAAACCGGCTTAGACGCGTAAGGCTAATTAAGTAGCAATGGGAATGGCTAAAATAGTATTTGATATTCAATTATTAAACAGTTAGACGCGCACGGCTCGAGAAGGAATAACCATTAGCGGAAGAAGTAACTGAGTTCAGGTGAGTTTCTAGCCCCACTTCCTTGTTATGTTTCGTGGCTGTGTGCATACTCGATGTGATAGTTTATACACTTACCTTGAGTGGTAAGTGTATGCTTTGTACGATTTATGTATGATGATTGTTTTACGATGCATGGACTATCTTTGGATAGTGCATGTACCGTTAAGTGATAGTTAAAGGCATGATTGATGTGTATATATGATAAGTTAAAGATGTATGCATGTTATGATGATAGTACATGAACGATCTTCGGGTATTGCATGTGCTACCAGGGGATAGTCAAAGATATGACTATATATATATATATGATATATAAATGATGTATGTTATGATGATGGTACGTGAACGATCTTCGAATATTGCACGTAATATTAAGAAAGGTATGTAAAGACAGGTATGGTACGATGTACGAATGAAGGGAACCGACCCTAATAATGTCAGAGAATGTAGGTAACCGACCCTAATAATGTCGGGGAATGTAGGGAATCGACCCTTATAATGTCGGCGAATGAAGGGAACCGACCCTAATAATGTCGGCGAATGTAATGTCGTCGAATGTAGGGAACCGACCCTACTAATGTCGGTGAATGTAGGGAACCGACCCTAATAATGTCGGAGAATGTAGGGAACCGACCCTAATAATGTCGGAGAATGAAGGGAACCGACCCTAATAATATCGACGAATGTAGGGAACCGACTCTAATAATATCGGCAAAGGTTATAGGGCGAAATGCTCTTTAAACGTATATGTATGAATGAAAGTATGTATGTAAGTATGAAAGAAAGAATGAAAGTATATGTGTATGCAAGTATGTAAGTAAATATGGAGGTATGTACCTTCGGGTGCATATGTAAGTATGTGAATGTATTGTATGTCGTCTGATTAACTAGAACTCACTCAGCGTAGTTGACTTTTAGTATGCACGCAGGTGATTTGACCAGAGAGTTAGCATGAGGATGGCACATGGCATGGGTTGGATAGCTGGCCTCTGAAGATAGAAGAAGTGATGTTTTAAATATGATGTTTTATGCTACACTTTAAAAGAAAAGATTAAACGTTTTGTAATAAACGGTTAAAGTTTTATATTCTGCGAAAGTTTTAATAAACTCTGATTTGTAAGAACGGTGTTTATGAGTAAATCCAATGTTAAAGTGAGGCACCGGGAACGGGGCCTTACATTATTTAGCCACAAGATCTATGCCAAAACATTGGGTGAAGAATAGAAGGAAACAGTTCATGGCTCAAGTGAAACAATATATTTGGGATGGACCTGATTTGTTCAAGATTGGTTCTGATCAAGTTATACGGAGATGCATTCCCGAGTCCGAGGTGTTGGAAGTTTTGACTCATGTGCATGCATCGACATGCGGGGTTCATTTTAGTGGTCAGAAACGGGCTACCGGGTCCATCAAAGTGGGTTTTATTAGCCCACCATTTTTAAAGATGCAAGTGAGTATGCCCGACATTGCTTGAATTGCCAAAAGTTAGGTAGTATCTCGAAACAGGATGAAATGCCATTGCAACCGATTTTGGTGTTAGAGATTTTTGATGTATGGGGAATTGACTTTATGGGCCCGTTTCCAAACTCAAATGGATTTTTATATATCTTGGTTGCAAATTCGTTCAACAAGAACCAATGATCATTCGGTGGTTTGCAAATTCGGTGGTTTGCAAATTCGTTCAATCAAACATCTTTGCTTTGTTTGGTATCCCACGGGTTATTATTAGTGATGGCGGGTCACATTTCAAGAATTTCAACTTTGGGAAACTTTTAAAAAGATACAATGTAGTGGACAAGTTTGGTATCACCGAATTGCTACACCTTATCATCCACAAACAAGTGGACAAGTTGAAGTGTCCAATCGCCAAATTAAAGAAATTTTGATGAAGACGGTGCGGGTCAATAGAAAGGATTGATCTTCTAAGTTAAATGATGCATTGTGGGCATATCGGACCGCCTACAAAAATCTTATTGGCACAACTCCTTATCGGTTAGTTTACGTGAAAGGATGTCATTTAGCAATGGAGTTGGGCGATCAAGAATGTCAATGCGGATTATAAGGAGGCGGATGAATTGAGAAAGTTGAAATTGAATGAGATTGAGGAAATCCAGGATGAAGCATATGAATGTGCTTCCGCATACAAAGACAAGATAAAAAAGGTCCATGATGCAAAGTTGAGAAAAAGGACCTTTGAAGTGGGCCAAAAGGTGTGGTTGTACAATTGACGGTTGAAGTTGTTTCAGGGTAAGTTAAAGAGCAAGTGGATGGGTCCATATATCATCACAAGAGTGGGTCAGTTTGGTGATGTGGAGATAGAAGATGTTCAAGACCAAACGAAACAAGTGACGAACGGTCAAAGACTTAAACCTTACTCGGAAGGAAAGGACATAAATGTGCTCGATGTGGATAAGGTGAGTTACTTGTTAAGCTCACCGGATGAGGGGACAAATTAAGAGGGCAAGGTATGCTGTATATTTTAGTTTAGGTTAATTTGGTTTTTATTAAATTTGGTTTTAAAAATTACCGTTCTCGTCTTTAAGTAAGTTCAACTCAAGTGCGGGAAATTTTAACAAATTTCTATACCGTGTGGGGGACAACTCGGATTTTTCAAGGGGGTAGGGTAATTTTTGGTTGGTTTTTGTAGGTTTTTGTTTGTGTTTTTATAATGTGTTCGTCAAAAAAAATTATTATTGAGAACCTACAGGGGCCACCGTAACCTACGGTACCCACCATAGGCTACGGTGGAGTTGAAAAACTCTACTTTGGCTACTAATTGTGTTACGGTAGGATTTGTTGAACCAAGGCTACCGTAAGCTACGGTGTCCACCGTAGCTTACGGTGGACCCTAGAGCTGGGCAACGGATTTTGTTATTGTTTAAAAATAAGTAAATAAAAAAATAATTTTTACAATTAATCTCCAACACATACGGGATTCTCACCTCATTCATCACATATTTCACCAACATATTTCTCATCATCCCCAAACCTTAAAACCCTAACTCTATACTTCAAACTATCATAACTTTCTCACTTGTTAACCAAATCAATTGATTTTTGGGTCTAAATTGGCTAGAATTTTACAAGGGTTTCAATTATATCATTGTATTTAAAAGAATCTCTCGTTTTGCTAGTCCATGTTTGGGCAATTAAGTCCAAAAATATTTAGGTTTTGGTTTATTTTGAAGCCTTGTTCATCTTCATCTTCTACAACATCAAGGTATGTGATCTATAATTATTCTTGATGGTGTATTGCAATGGAATTGTAGGCTGTTCACAATCGTTTCTAGATCAACACTTGCTTGAATTGTTGAATAATATGAATAGTGAGTTTGAATGGGTTATGGTTAAGGATGATTAGTATGATTTGAAACATAATTATGGGCACTTTGTTGGTCACATAAGGGACATAATGCTAATTTTTTTGGAAAATTGTTTGAAAAATTGAATATGTGTCTAGTTAGCATATTCAATCATAATGTTAAGCAAGTGTGGGGATGTTTAAGGTTGAAAAGTGAATAACTTGCCATTTTGTTGATGTTTGTGTGTTCAGAATGGGTCGAAAAGGGAAAGAACCGGTTGGCTCATCAAGCAACCCTGCTGAACAACTAAAAAGAAAAAAGTTAGTTCTTCAAGCAGATATGGACGAAGAGGAAGAAGATCAAATTGGTGAAAAGCCAATTTGTAAGTCAGGGTCTTTGGCAGATCAGTCTCAGGAATTGCAAACAACACTATTTCATGAGAAAATGAACTCGTTGAGGCAGCGAACTGATGCGTTTATTTGCGAAAAAGAAGTTAGAGAAGAGTATTTTGGGCCATTTGGGGTTACCGATAAATTCAGAGCATTGGGTTGGGAAGCAGCCTTGAAGTGTTGGGATAGCGAATCAACTAAATTATTTGATGTACAGATACAAGAATGGATGGCTACCTTACGACGGGTTACAGGTAACCATCCATCAAAGAACAAGTTGATTGGTACTGTGAATGGGGTTCAAGTGAAAATGTCGTTTGATAGTTTGAGACGGGTGGCAAACTTTGATAGTAAACCGCAAAACCAATATAGGTGACCGGATTTGGATGATTTGTATTTTTCATCGGAGAAACACCCGATGTGGAACATCATGTTAGATGATCTGTTTTTGCCCGATACATAGAAGTTGTACCGAAAAAATATGAGAATGGAAGCAAAATTGATGTTAACGATAAGCGTCAATAACATCATCCCGCGTCGGGGTGATAGGGTCGAGGTAAGATATCCCGAAGTTCCAATATTATATACGATGTTACATGGATCTCCGCTTATTTCATATCAATTTTTGGTAATGAGTAATATATGGATAAGCCGAAATAGTGTGGATCGGAAGATCATACCGCACCATCGATTGATCACAGAATTGTTAAAGAAATATGGGGCTATTGGTGTAGGTGATAAAGGTTGTTACAAGAGGTTCAAACCTTTCGACGTTACACATTTGGGGTCCGGTTGGGTATACTCACAATCCGAACGGTACCATAAATTGAAAAGTAATCGAAGAAGATGGAGGGTATTGAAGGGCGATGCAAAACCATTGAATGCGGGTGAAGCAGATGACCCGGAAAGTGAAGATGAGGTAAGCGGTGATGAGGCGTATTAAGATGATCCAAATGTAGCTCACATGGAAACGGATCATGTGGGACTGAGTTGGGATAAAAGGCAACTGGGTATGCAGCCAGGTTATGTGGGAAGTGCGTTTGACTATGAACAAAGGCCATACGATTCGAATTGGGCATATCAAGGGACTATGCAAGAGGTGGTAGAAAGACAAAGATCAGTGGAACCGAACCCATGCATATGCCTTTGAGAACGAGATAAACAGTCGGTATATTGATGATCGTAATAGACGGATGCACGATGCGTGGCATGCGGGGCAACCAGTTGTGGCTGATCCGCCATTCGTGGACTGCACTACTTTGCCACCATATGATGGAAGTTTGTCAAACCCGATGCCACCACTGCATCACTCTATGTGGGTGGATCCCAATCAAGGTGTTGAGTCAAGATTTGACCCAAAACTGACTAGATTGAAGATTGGAATCTTCTAAACCTCCTCAGAATTCGCTAAGTATGGATCCGGGCACAACTTAGACTTTCGAGCAAGCTTTTACTTGGTCGGGTACGATATCTTGTCTATCGGGCAGGGTTACCTTCTTGAAGTCTTCTTTAGTGGATATCCGGGCAGGGTTTGAAAATTAGTGTATTACCGGGCAAGGTTCACTAGTTTATGCAATTCCGGGCAAGGATCACTTTGTCAAGAAAGTATGTTCTTCATAGCCAAGTAAAGCTCACTCCCGAGTAAGCTTTAGGCTAACCAAGCTCATGAAGCCAAGTGATTGGAAGACCGGGCAAGGTATTCATTAATAAGTATGGTCCAAGTAGGCTTGATGTTTTAATGGAATATCTCTAAGTAACATCGGGCAAGGTTTAACTCAAGCAAGGAACAGTGCTACCAAGCACACTTTTCTATTAAGCTATTCTCTAGCAAAGGGTTGAAGGGACCATTGAAGAACAAGGTTGCTTGTAAGGGTTTATCGGGAAAAGTCTGACAAAGTCAAGAAGATTGAAGTCTACCCGGTGGGTATTTTACTTGGTAAAATACTCTTCATGTAAAGTCTACCCGGAAATGGAAGTCTCAATGATTCAGCCTCAATGGCTAGTGGACATACACCTTTTGTTGGTGGTAATGGAAGTCATGGATCAGATTATCATGGTTTGCTCTCAATGTTCACTGAGTCTTATAATGCTTTTGTTGCAAAGAACATGGTTCATACAAGCATTGTACAAGATGATCTAGAGCAGATAGATGCGGATGATTTGGAGGACATGGATTTTAAACGGCAAGCTGCCATGTTGGCACTCAGAATCAAGAGGCTGTATAACAGAACTAGTAGATCACTTCTATCAGGGCCAAATGAAAGGATTGGGTTTGACAAGCCAAGAGCCATCTGTTACAACTGCCAACAGCCAGGTCATTTTGCTAGAGAATGCAACATGCCAAGGAACTATCAAGTGAATAAATTTCAAAATCAACCAAGAAATCAGCAGCATCAACAACAGTTTCAACAGACTCAGCCAAGGAATAACTTCAATAACAACAACTCCAACAATTATAACCCTAACTTCAACAACTCCAACAATTATAACCACGACTTCAACAACTTCCAACAGCCTCCAATGAACAATATACAACAAGTTGTGCCACAGAATCAAGGCTTTCAAAGGAAAAACAATTAGAATCTTCAAACTGTTCCAAACAATTCAGTCCCAACCAACCAAAATCAACCCAGAAATCAAGGAAATGTGGCACTGACTACACAACATGAGGGAAATTTTGATTGGAGCAATCATGAAGAAGACATTGCTGATGATAACAAGAGGGCAAATGTGGCTTTCATGGCCTTGATTGAAAAAGAAGTTAGATCATCATCTCAGGAACAGTCCACTCCACTGAATGACATAAGGTACATGGATAGTGGATGTTCTAGGCACATGACTTTTGATAGGTGGTCACTGGTTAATTATAAAGAAAAGTTTGAAGGTCCTGTGGCATTTAGAAGTGATGAAAATGGTGGAAAGATAGTTGGGAAAGGAATTTTAACAAATGGAAAAGTTTTATTTAATAATGTGTTTCATGTTGAAGGTTTACAATACAATCTGCTAAGCATATCACAAATGTGTGATAAGGGATAGAAAGTTAGTTTTGATGACTCACACTGTTTCATCTTAAAACCTGAATTTGTAATCCCACCTGAAATGATTATGATGATGGCACCTAGAAATGGCAACCTATATGAACTCAACATGAAGGAAGCTATTTCAAGGGGTGGTACATGTTTTGTTTCCAAAGCCATTGAAAATGAATCAAAATTGTGGCACAAGAAACTATGTCATGTGAATTTGAAGAATATGAGCAAACTTGTTAAGGGTGAGCATGTCATTGGCTTACCTACAAGAGAGTTCAAACTGGAAGAACATTGCAGTTCATGTCAAAAGGGAAAATAGCACAAGTCAACTCATAAGTCAAAGCTCATCAGTTCAATTGATCAAGTACTTGAACTACTGCACATGGATCTTGTGAGTGTTTCAAGTATAGGGAAGAAAAAATATTGTTTTGTGATCATTGATGATTATTCCAGATATACTTGGGTTTATTTCCTGAGTACCAAGGATGAGACTGCAGAGTTGATTAAGGGATGTGTGACAATGATTGAAAACAAACTGAATAAGAAAGTTAAAACAATGAGAAGTGACAATGGTACAGAGTTCAAAAATGGAGTCATGGAAGAATTTTTCACAGAAAAGGGAATATTTGAACAATTCTCAGCTCATAGAACTCCTGAACAAAATGGTGTTGTAGAAAGAAGAAACAGAACACTTATTGAAGCTGCAAGAACCATGATAGCAGATGCAAATTTACCAGTGACATTTTGGGTTGAAGCCATAAATACTGCATGCTATGTTCAGAACAGGGTACTAGTAAACAAAAGGCATAACAAGATACCATATGAAATTTTCAATAACAGAAAGCCTTATATCAAGTTTTTCAAGCCCTTTGGATGAAAATATTTTCTTCTGAAAACACCATGGATTAACTGAACAAGTTTCAAACTAAATCCTTGGATTGTTTCTTTGTTGGATATTCAACCCACTCAAAAGCCTACAGAGTATATGTGAAAGACCATTTGAGTGTTATTGAATCATCTGACATCATCTTTAATGAGAATCAGTTCAACACAGTTGATGGTGCAGCATGGCTATTTGATCATTAAAAATTGATAACGTCTTTCAAGATTTATCCTGAAGACTTTGATGACTCATTCTACAAGACCAATGTATTTGAAGAGGAAAAAAAGAAAACATTGGACTTAGAAGAGTTATGGAAGAAGGTTGCTAGCAAATAAAAGGAGTATACATTTATCAAGGGTATCTCAGATGACTTTGTTGACCAAGAACAAGATCATGCAGATCTCAATCAAGACAATCAAGAAGTAGAGAATGATCAAGTTCAGACTGAGGAGAACCCAAGAAACCATTCAAATGAAGAAGATGTGACTACTGCAAGATTTCAAGTCAGAACAATGAAGAAGCACCAGAGTTTCATGATGCTGAAACAGAATTGATCATTGAAGAACCAGATCTCAATGAATCAAATCATGACACAAATATATCTACAGATATGATAGTTCAAACCCCCTATGTTGAAAAGAATCATCCATCTGAAAACATCATTGGGGATATAAATGAAAGAGTTACAAGAAGCCACTCTGAAATTGCAAACATCTAACTATACTCCTGCTTTCTATCCCAAATAGAACCAAAGAACATTGTTCAAGCACTAAAGGACAACAGTTGGGTGGAAGCAATGCAGGAGGAACTGGAACAGTTCAGAGATCTCCATGTTTGGGATCTGGTTGACAGGCCAAGAAACAGGTTAGCAATTGGCACAAAATGGGTCTTTAGAAACAAAAGGGATGAGAGGGGTTTGGTGATTAAGAATAAAGTTAGGCTTGTAGCACTGGGATGCCTTCAAGAAGAAGGAATAGACTTTGAGAAAGTATTTGCACCTGTGGCAAGACATGAAGCTATCAGGATTTTCCTTGCATATGCTGTCTCAAAGAACATTAGGGTGTTCCAGCTTGATGTAAAGTCTGCATTTCTAAATGGAAAGATTGATGACGAGGTGTATGTTGCTCAACCTCCAGGTTTTGAGGATTCAATCTATCCAAACAGGGTGTATAAGTTAAACAAAACCCTTTATGGATTGCATCAGGCTCCTAGAGCATGATATGATGAGCTATCAAATCATCTTTTTGAAAATGGTTTTCAAAGAGGAGCCATTGACAAGACTCTCTTCTACAAAATAAAGGGATCAGATTTGCTACTATTACAAGTCTATGTGGATGATATCATCTTTGGTTTAACCAATGAACAAATGTGCATGGAGTTTGAAGAGGTGATGAAGTCCAAATACAGCATGAGATCTATGGGAGAAATGAACTTCTTTCTTGGACCGCAAGTTCAACAAAAGGCTGATGGGATCTTCATTCACCAAACTAAATATGTGCAGGACATTTTGAATAAGTTCAAATGTCATGAGTACAAAATAGCTTCAACTCCAATGGACACCAAAGAACAGATGATTGCTGATGAAAAGGGGGAGCCTGTGGATGAACATAAATATAGAGCCAAAATTGGATCTCTGATGTATCTGACTGCTACAAGACCTGACATTATGTATGTTGTGTGTGTCTGTGCAAGGTTCCAATCTAGTCCAAAATTCTTCCACATGAATGTTGTTAAAAGAATATTCAGATATTTAAAGGGAAGACCAGACTTAGGGATTTGGTATCCAAAGAACCAATCTTTTTATCTGATTGCTTACACAGCCAGTGACTATGAGGGTTGTAACATGAGCAGGAAGTCAACCTCAGGAGGATGTCAATTTTTGGGTGACAGGCTAGTGTCATGGTAATGCAAAAAGCAGACAACTATCTCAATCTCAACTGCAGAAGCTGAATATGTTGTTGCATCTGCCTGTTGTGTACAAGTTCTATGGATTCAGAACCAGATGCTGGATTATGGTTTGAATTTTCTGAATACCCCTATTCTCATTGATAATACTGCTGCATATTTTACTATTAAGAATCCAGTGCAACATTCTTAAACTAAGCAGATTGAAATCATACATCACTTCATTAGAGACTGTTGTGAAAAAGGTATGATTGAAATGCAAAGAGTTGATACAAGTGACAATTTGGCAGACCTGTTTACCAAACCACTTGATAGAACCAGTTTCAACTTTCTTTTGAAAGCCCTGGGAATGATCAACTCTGATGAGGTCTGATTAATGATGTGTGCTGAGTTGTGTGTATCTCTAGGTGTTAACTGGTTATATGATTAGAGGTCCCACAAACTAAATGTTGAGTTAATATGCTTGAATATGATATTTTTTTGTTGACTGATATGTGCCCTATTTGACTTTATGTGCGAAATTAGGTATCTTTGATACATCTGCATGTTTATCAGTTGATGTGTAGTAGTGATGTCATGATAAGTGCTCTTGATTTGAAATACTTGATTATACGCTTATCTGACATTTTTGCTTAAATGCTTGATTATGTGTGTTATTTGATCATCTTGATGTTATTTGAATAGGATAGACTGTGAAAGTTAGAAATGTCTGCTTGTTTTAATTATGTTGAGAATGATAAAGATTTGAATATGTTACAACTGTTTGTGTCAAAATATGTCTCTATGTCAAATTTAAAGATTTCAAATGAATTATCAATTGAATTTTTGCATAAACACTTTATTTTGGTCAAAACGAGCAAGTTGTTAATGGTGTTGAGATATGATAATACTATTCAGTTCAAGCTTTAAAGAAGCTTAAAAGGATTTTCAATGAAAAGTCTCAAGAGTTACTTTTGCTGAAAATTATGTCATTTGCTCAAGTTGGAAAGGCATATACTTGTATATGTTGGTCCTATAATCTGGTTTCAGATATATAGGATAGCCATTAAACTGGAAAACTGAAGGCATTTGGGGCAATCTGTAACTTGTTTTCTATTCCTTCACTTAAAACTATGTCAATAGCTCTGACTTTGAAAAGACATATATTCCCAATGTATGTTTGGTCCTGTTGACCAGTTGTGGTCAAACAGGATAGCCATTTACCTGCCAATTAAGAGACCTTGGGGTGATTGAATATTAAACTGAATGTTAATGGGAAATGATAGTATTTTGACTACCTAGCCAATCATATGGATTTATTAGGCTAAAAGGACTCTTAGTACAGTCATTGACATGTATGGTTGCTTTCTCAGGATATGTAAAATCTAAGGTGATATAAACATAAAGAAAATGCTAAGATTTATGTGGGTTTACATTGTTGTCTATGCATGTTCCTAGATAAAACTTTTCAATTGATAGGCATAAAAGTGATTATCCAGTCATACACAAGCCTGTTGGTGTTTGGTTACCCAAATTGAATCATCTTTTAAAGAATAACGAAGAACAACTGTGAACTACTTTAATTTCAAATACTTTGTCAACCAAAAGTTGATACATGTTCACAAATTTTTATTGGAAAAATACAAACATGAGGGTTAATTCCAGAACTACAAGGGTGGAGGCAATAATATAAGTCCTTTAAACATCCTGAATGAAAGGCCTGTAAGTCCGATTTGCATGGCATGTAAGTCCAACGTTCAACCTCACATATTTTTGTAGATTTGAAAAGAAATATCTTATAAATTTTAAAAAATATGTTCTGTCATTAAAAGTTTTAACCAAAACCAGGGGTTCAAAGTCAAATCGGGGTGATCTGGAGAAAGCCAAATAAGCCTTGAGGATAGATAAGGAGCATCAGAAAACAATATGTGTTATACATTAAATTTTCTGCAAACTTAATTGAAACTTAATAATATCACCAAAGAGATGAAAATCATGTTAAGTCTAGACCTACTGTTGACCTGTCTTTGAAATCATAATAATGCTAAGAATGAAGTATTGAGAAAGCTACCTAGTCAATATGATCCAATTCCTGAGATCTTTTCAGTTTATAAAAGAAATTGTTTTTGAAGAGAAACATAACTGAAATTTGATCTCTAACTGCACCATTTGCTCTTAAACTATGGTCTGAAATGATACATAACTTAGAAATGTCTTTGACAAGTGGTTAAAGTCAAAAAGTGCTGCATTTTGCCTAAAATAGGTTGAATATGTAAGTTCGGGCAAGGTTTGATGTTTTTAAACCTTCCCGGGCACAAAACAGTTGAATATGGTTGAATATGTATTTTCGGGTAAGGTTTAATGTTTTATAACCTTTCCGAGTACACTTAGATGTTTTCATCTAGGTTTACTATTTTCGGGCATGTTTTGAAGTATTTGATACTTTTCGGGTAGGGTTACTATTTTAGTCACTTTCCGGGCAAGCCTGATTGCTTATGATTGAATACGTTTTTTCGAGTAAGGTTTGGTGCTTTATAACCTTTCCGGGCACACTTAGGTACTTTTATCTAAGTTTGTCATTTTCGGGTATGATTTGATGTTTTTGAAGTTTCTTGGGTAGACTAAACTGTTTAATTTAGTTCCCAGGCATACCTGATGTTTGAATATGATTATCTTAGCAAGCTTTGAAATTTTAGATTGTAGCACACCTAAGTGTTTTATGTTTAATCTATTTCCGAGCATGCTATGTATTATTTGTGATTATGATTGCTTTGAAATTACAAGTGTTTTCGGGCAGACTTTGTCTTCCGGGCACACTTTATATTCCGGGTACACTATTATCCCTCAATATACTTGGTAATTTCAAAATTTGACTTTCCGGGTACAACGTCTGCTTGATATCTTTTCGGGCACACTTTATACTCTAGGAAGGTTGTATGGGTATACTTTGCTTAAGAAGGTTGTTCGGGCCCACTATACATTAGGAAGGTTGCTTGGACATACTATACAACAAAATATACTTGATTGAATGAGTTTCTGATTTTGATAGGGATTATGCTAGATTGAGTTACTTAATTTATATTTGAGAAATTTATTTGGGTATCTTAATTGATTCCTAGCAAGGATGCTTATTTGATATTTTATACTTGATTATTTGTCTTGTGATTAAGTTCTCAAGAAATCTGGTATTTCGTGTAAGCTTTCTTGATCTTTACTTGACTTTATATTAGTTAACTTGACCAAGCAAGGTTTGTAAGTGGAAGATGCCGGGTAAACTTTGTCAATTAATAATGAAAATTTTTCCGAGCAAAGTTTAACCTTTTAAATTTATCGGGTAAGGTTTTAAATTGGATAAGATTATTATGTTTGACAGCTAATAATTCACTACACGACAAAATGCATTTAAAACCCACTTTCAAAAGGTATAAAAGGGGGAGTTAGGGATATTTTCAACGTCATTTTCTCTCTCTCTCTCTCTCTCTCTCTCTCTCTCTCTCTCCTGCCACTGCAACTGCTTACTCTCAAAGAAACCCAAACCGACTTATCATATTCGTCTCTAATACAAACCCTAATTTTAATCAGCCCCCTAATTCTGACTCGGTAAGCAATGATAATGTGTTTTCCAATAACGATTAGACTACAATGGGCTTTGATTATGTATTTGATTACTAACACTCTGTTTTTGTGTTTAGGTTATTAATTTGTCGAAGAACAGGTTCTTAATAATATTTATCTCTTTCTTCTACAAATTTATAACTTGAAATTGCTTAAAGTAATGAACTTTTATGCTAATTTCGCTTTGAATGTGTTTGATTGTGATGTTCAGATATGGCAGAAGAAGAAGAAGTTCATCCTAAATATGCCTTTGAACCAAAGCACAATATGTGCGCACTGCTGGAGGTCACTCCTAACAATGAGCCAGTGGAGAGGATGATTACTTGGATGGCTAGATCAAATGTGAGATTTGCTTTCACAGAATGCCCAATCATCTACAGAAATCATTCACTAGATTCCTGGCGATCTGCAAGACTAGTTGATGACATAAATGGGAAAAGAATCGAAGCAACTGTTGCAAGCCATGAAATACATGTGACAGAAAGAATGATAAGAAGATGTCTGCAGTTACAACAAGATGACCATAGACATATAAATTTCAGTACTGATCATTTGATGAGGATCTTTGAGTAGACGATGGGGTATCAGGGAACTGTCCATGATGGACAATTTCAAAAAGGGATGTTCCCTATGTTGTATAGGTTCTTGATTCGTCATGTTATAGAGGGTGTTGGGTCAAGAGTTTAACCCAAATGAGGAGATTTGACCTAAATGAAGATTATGGAAGATTGGAATCTTCTCAACCTCCTCAGAATTAGCTAAGTATTGAATACGAGCACACCTTGGGTTCCGAGCAAGCTTTTACTTAGCTGAGTACGAGATTTTGCCTCCCGGGCAAGGTTTACTTCAAATAGTCTTCTTAAGTGGATATCCGGGCAAGGTATGCTAATCAGTGCATTTCCGAGTAAGGATCACTGATTTGGTATCTCCGAGCAAGGTTCACTTTGTCAAGCAGGTTTGTTCTTCAAGACCAAGTATTTTACTCTTCCAAGTAAGGTTTGGTCAACCAAATCCATGAAGCCAAGTGATTGGAAGACCGGGCAAGGTATTCTTTAATAATTATGGTCCGAGCAAGCTTGATGTATAAATGGAATATATCTCTAAGTAACATCAGGCAAGGTTCAACTCAAGCAAGGAACTGTACTCCCGAGTACGCTTTGCTAATAAGTTATTTATGGCAAAGAGTTGAATTGGACCATCGAAGAACAAGGTTGCTCGTAAGGGGTTGTCGGGCAAAGTCTGGCAAAGTCAAGAAGACTGAAGTCTAATCGGTGAATATTTTACTTGGTAAAATATTCTTTAAGTAAAGTCTACCCGGAAACTGATCCCGAGTACACTTCTATGTTTACCAAGTCTGAAGGAAGGCCGAGTACACTGCTTACTCGGAGACTGAAGATTAATGAAAAGCCTACCCGGAAGACTTGTTTTATACTTAGTTTATTTTGAATATGTAATTTGAATATGTATTATCGGATAGGGTTTTTTTTTTTTGGGTAAAGGGTTCTACCCGGTTAAATTCATTCACACAACCAACAAAGAACAAGTAATATGACAAAGTGCCATATTAGTTCTCATGTATGACATGCCATACAAGAGTAAACAAAACCAAAACCACCAAACAATGGTAAACACTGCTAAAGCCTACACAAGAACCAAAGAAACAAACATAACAAAAACAAATCAACCATTATCATTAATTTGGTGTGAAACTCCTATCGGAAGGTGCCAATCTTCGAGAACCCGATTGACCCGTTCAGAATTCTTGAACTTTAGAGTCATTAGCTTTAGGCGAGTACCCTTAATGATTTCATCAGCAACAATCTTTGGAGTCTTCAAAGAGTTCCTGAAAAGCCGGTTATTTCGTTCCTTCCAAATTACGTAAACCGAAGCCCCAAGTAACAGCCGATTAATAACATTATCAGTAGAGTTGGAAATTCCAAATTGAGACACATATTGAAGAATATTCGCCCAACCATTCATGCACCCCTGAAATTATCGGATAGGGTTTCCAGAAGGAATGACAGCTGTCCTAGGTTGGCAGGCCTATAAATAGAATATTTATGGCACGCCGCCAGTGACACAAAAGAGAGAGAGACATAGCACAATACGGATAAGACCGACTCATTAATTGAGAGAATATTGTGTGACGGCTGTCTTAGGATTCCTAGAATACCCTAGACCGATTATCCGTTTGTATGATTTTAATATGATATAAATGGAAATCTTTTGAGTGAATCCTAAGTGTGCCTCTCTATCTTTGATTATTCATTGCAACCGTATGTTTGTTATTGATTCCGCCTTTAACAAACTGATATCTTTCTAAATATAGCAACCCGTCTTTAACTCTCTTGTCAACACGATTAATCTGTGTGAGTTATGACTTGATTGATTAAGATCCAGCTGAAATCCAAGGGACCGACAAGTGGTATCAGAGCTTGATTACTGCTATTTTTAGAATGATTGTTGCTGATTGAAGATTTGAAGAAGAATGACGTAAGCAGACCACTGTTCGATTGATTTGTGACGTCAGCAACTCTGTTTTTCATTTTTTTCTTTCAGATCTACAATCTACCGGTGTTTTCTCTTCCTTATTTCAATTAAAGTTTTAATCTTTATATCTAAATCTTGTTCTAATCACATCAGACACATCAGATCTAAGAATTCTGTTTTCAGATCTGATTATTTTGAAACTCTTTTTAAAGAAACTGATTTTTGATTTCTCAAAATGTCTGGATATGAGGAACAAGAGGTATCTACTAACAAGATACCTAGGTTGTATGGACAGGAAAACTTTATCAAATGGAAGGTACTTTTTGAAGCAGCCGTATGCTACAATGATATTGACATGTGGAACTCCATCAAGAATGGTCCACAAACTGCTGTTGAAGAAGGTGCAAATGCTACTGCAATTGCTGCTGTAAGAGAAAAAATGAGAAAGGTGGATGACAAAGCCTTAGCTATGATCAAGCTAGGTTTGTCTTGGGAGATTCTGACCAAGGTGGCTCATCACACAACAACCAAGCAAATGTATGATGCCATCCTTGAAATGTATGAAGGGAATACTGAACTGAAGAACATAAAGAAGCAAAGATTGAAGCAACAGTTGGAAAGGTTCAAGTATAGAGATGGAGAATGGTTGAAATCAATACTAGAACGATTTCTAAGTATTGTGAATGAGTTGAGAACAACTGATTATGTAATGACTGACTTTGATTTGAATACAAAGTTACTCAACTCAATGCCAAAAGAATGGTATACTGCTTGCAAATTCATCATTCAAAAGCAAAATTTCAATGAATTGAAATTAGATGATGTAGTATGCTTTCTTCATGCTGCTGAACTTGAAATGATTGAGAATGAGATGATAAAGGAAGATAGACTATGTTTCAATGTTTCAAATGCATTGATTGCACCAATGGGAAATCTGTCCACCAAGAACCAACAGCAAATTCCCATTATTGAATAACCAGCTGAACATAATGCTGTCACTCCAAAATCTTTCATTGGGGGTAGCACAAGTAAGTAAGGAAATCAGCAAAGGTTCAATGTGCAACTGATTGATGATTCTGATTCTGATTCTGCATCTATGTCAAGTGGAAATGTTTCTAACACTGGCACAGGACATAGTCAAAGCAATGAAACACAAGCCTTGTTTTCTATGTTTACTGAGTCATATAATGCATTTGTTGCAAAGAACCTAATTCACACAAGTGTGGTACAAGATGATTTGGAACAAATTGATGCAGATGATTTGGAAGACATGGATTTGAAATGGCAAACTGTCATGTTAGGTTTGAGAAGTAGAAGGCTATATAACAGAACTGGTAGGTGTCTAGTTTCTGGTCCTAATGACAGGATTGGTTTTGACAAGTCAAAAGCAATATGCTACAATTGTCAACCTGGTCATTTTTCAAGAGAATGCAATCAACCAAGAAACTTTCAAATGAATCAATTCCAGAATCAACCAGGAGTTTAGTATCAATATCAACAAAATCAACCAAGAGGTCAGCAGAATTACCAACAAAATCAGCCAAGATTCAACAACAACAACAATCAAATGAACAACTTCAATAACAACAACTACAACCCAAACTTCAACAACTTTCAGCCTCACATGAATAGTCAACAACAAAGTATGCAACAGAATCAAGGTTTTCAAATGAATAACAATCAAAACCTTCAAGCAGCTCAAAATGTACCAAACACCATTGTTCCAGCAAATCAAAATCAAATCAGAAATCAAGGAAATGTGGCAGTGAATACACAACATGAAGGAAATTTTGATTGGAGTAATCATGAAGAGGACATTGCAGATGACATCAGGAAAGCAAATGTGGCATTCATGGCCATAATTGAGAAAGAAAAGAGATCATCATCTCTGAAACAGTCCGCTCCTCTTAATGACATATGGTATATGGATAGTGGTTGTTCTAGGCACATGACTTGTGACAAGAGATCTCTTGTCAACTATGAAGAGAAGTATGAAGGTCCAGTAGCTTTTGGGAGTGATGAGAATGGTGGAAAGATTGTTGGAAAAGGAATCTTAACAAATGGGAAAGTCTCATTTGATAATGTATTTCATGTTGAGGGTCTTCAGTACAATCTACTGAGCATATCACAAATGTGTGATAAGGGTTACATAGTCAGTTTTGATGATTCACACTGTTTCATTTTAAAACCTGAGTTTGTGATTCCACCTGAAATGATTATGATGATGGCACCAAGAAATGGAAATTTATATGAGTTGAATATGAAGGAAGCCATTTCAAGAGGAGGTGCATGTTTTGTTTCCAAAGCCACTGAAAATGAATTTAAATTGTGGCATAGGAAACTGTGTCATGTAAACTTGAAGAACATGAACAGACTGGTCAAAGGTGAGCGTGTGATTGGTTTACCTACAAGAGAATTCAAGTTAGATGATCATTGTGACTCATGTCAAAAGAGAAAACAACACAAGTCTACTCATAAGACAAAGCTCATCAATTCAATTGATCAACCACTTATGTTACTTCACATGGATCTCTTTGGTCCTGTGAGTGTGCCAAGTATTGGAAAGAAGAGATACTGTCTGGTGATCATTGATGACTATTCAAGATATACTTGGGTTTATTTCCTAAGTACCAAAGATGAGACTGCTGAGTTGATTAAAGGTTGTGTCACAATGATTGAGAACAAGCTGAATAAGAAAGTAAAGATGAGGAGAAGTGACAACGGTACAGAGTTCAAGAATGGAGTCATGGAAGAATTTTGCACACAGAAAGGGATATTTCAACAATTTTCAGCTCCTAGAACTCCTGAACAAAATGGAGTGGTAGAAAGAAGAAACAGAACTTTGATAGAAGCTGCCAGAACCATGTTGGCAGATGCAAATTTGCCTGTCACTTTTTGGGCTGAAGCAATCAATACAGCATGTTATGTTCAAAACAGGGTGCTTGTAAACAAAAGGCATAACAAGACTCCATATGAAATTTTCAATAATAGAAAGCCTTACATCAAGTTTTTCAAGCCCTTTGGTTGCAAATATTTTCTTTTGAACACTAGAGATTATTTGAACAAGTTTCAAACTAAGTCACTAGATTGTTTCTTTGTTGGATATTCTACTCACTCAAATGCATACAGAGTATATGTGAAAGATCACATGAGTGTGATAGAGTCGTCTAACATCATTTTTAATGAGAATCAGTTCAACACAGTCAGTGGTGCAGAATGGCTGTTTGATCATGAGAAGTTAATAAAGTCATTCAAGATTTATTCAGAATACTTTGATGATTCATTCTACAAGACCAGTGTACTTGCAGAGAATAAGAAGAAAGAATTGGACTTAGAAGAATTGTGGAAAAAGGTTGCTAGAAAAGAAATGGAATACACTTTTGTGAACAGCTCCTCAAGCAAGGTCATTGAACAGGATCAGGCTATGAACAATCAAGACAGTCCAAATGTACAGAATGATCAAGTTCAGAATGAGAGTGACACAAGCAACCAATCAAATGAAGAAGCTGTCACCACAGAAAGATTTCAAGACATATTCCAAAATTTGAATCTGGGAAACAATGGTGCATCTACTTCAGGACAAAACAATGAGGAAGCACCATAGTTTCATGATGCAGAACCTGATTTGATCATTGAAGAACCTGAACTCAATGAAACAAATCTTGACACAAATTTGTCTACAAATATGATAATACAAACTTCTACTGTTGAAAAGAATTATCCTGCTGAAAATATCATTGGTGACTTGCATGAAAGAGTTACAAGGAGTCATTCTGAGATAGCAAACATCTGTCTGTACTCTTGCTTTCTATCTCAAATAGAACCAAAGAACATTGCTCAATCTTTAAAAGACAATAGTTGGGTAGAGGCAATGCAAGAGGAATTGGCACAGTTTAGAGATCTACATGTGTAGGATCTTGTAGACAAGCCATATGACAGATATGCAATTGGAACCAAGTGGGTTTTCAGAAAAAAAAAAGGGATGAAAGGGGTTTAGTGATTAAAAATAAAGCTAGACTTGTAGTACTGGGATGTCTTCAAGAAGAAGGGATAGACTTTGAGGAAGTATTTTCACCAGTTGCAAGACTGGAAGCCATAAGAATTTTCCTTGCATATGTTGCCTCAAAGAACATTAGAGTATTCCAGCTTGATGTTAAATCTGCATTCCTAAATGGAAAGATTGATGAAGAGGTGTATGTAGCTCAGCCACCAGGTTTTGAGGATCCTATGTATCCAAAAAGGGTGTATAAGTTAAAAAAAGCCCTTTATGGACTGCATCAGGCTCCTAGAGCATGGTATGATGAGCTATCAACCCATCTACTTGAAAATGGTTTCACAAGGGGAGCCATTGACAAGACACTCTTCTACAAAAAAAAGGGGTCATATTTGTTGCTTTTACAAGTCTATGTTGATGATATCATCTTTGGATCTACAAATGAAATTATGTGTTTGGTGTTTGAAGGGGTGATAAAATCCAAGTATAGCATGAGTTCCATGGGTGAAATGAACTTCTTTCTGGGATTGCAAGTTCTACAAAAGGCTGAAGGGGTCTTCATTCACCAAACTAAATATGTGCAGGACATTTTGAACAAGTTCAACTGTCATGATTACAAGACTGCTTCAACTCCAATGGACACCAAAGAAAAGATGATTGCTGATGAAAAGGGGGAGTCAGTAGATGAACATGAATACAGAGCCAAGATTGGATCTCTGATGTATCTGACTGCCACAAGACCAGATATCATGTTTGATGTGTGTGTA
Organism: Bidens hawaiensis; assembly: GCF_021521415.1. NCBI lineage: Eukaryota > Viridiplantae > Streptophyta > Magnoliopsida > Asterales > Asteraceae > Bidens > Bidens hawaiensis. The sequence goes on along the minus strand of NW_027495290.1, from coordinate 152,316 downwards.
TGTGCAAGGTTCCAGTCAAATCCAAAAGTCTCCCACATGAATGCTGTGAAAAGAATATTCAGATATTTGAAGGGAAGACCAGACTTAGGAATTTGGTATCCTAAGAATCAAGCCTTTGATCTGCTTGCTTATACAGACAGTGATTATGATGGGTGTAACATGAGCAGAAAGTCAACATCAGGGGGATGCCAGTTTTTGGGTGAAAGGCTAGTGTCATGGCAATGCAAGAAACAGACTACAGTATCAATCTCCACTACAGAAGCTGAATATATTGCTGCATCTGCCTGCTGTGCACAAGTTCTCTGGATTTAAAATCAGATGCTGGATTATGGTTTGAATTTTCTAAACACCCCTATTCTGATTGATAATACTGCTGCATATTTTACTGTTAAGAATCCTGTGCAACATTCTAAGACTAAGCACATTGAAATCAGACATCACTTCATCAGAGATTGCAGTGAAAAAGGTCTTATTGAAATGAAAAGAGTTGATACAAGTGCTAACTTGGCTGACCTATTCACCAAACCACTTGACAGAACCAGGTTCAACTTTCTTTTGAAAGCCCTGGGGATGATCAACTCTGATGAAATCTGATTAAGGATGTTTGCTTGGTTGTGTACCTCTATGTGCTAACTGAAGAGTTTAGAAGAGGTCACACATGTTGAGTGTTTTGTTAAAGTATGTTGCTGAGTATGTTACTGAATATGTTGCTGAGTATGTTACTGAATATGTTACTGAATATGTTACTGAATATGTTACTGAGTATGTTAAATGTGTGTGCCTTAACTGTATGTATGTGTGTCTCTCTGAGATAACTGTTTATTTCATTAGAGATTACACATTTTGAATATGTTTCAACTGAATGTTGATTGAATATGTCTTGAATATGTCACTGTTTTGAAGTTAACTGATAGGTGCTTATGTAAATATTTGTGCAATTTGTTTGAAATCGATGATAATTCTTGACTATCATGTTAACTGATCTGATGTTATGATAAGTAGTTTGATCTTTTTGGGTGAAATTAAATACTTGTCTGATGTCATAAGTAATCACATGTTTATGATTACTTGAATATGTGCTTTATCTGATCTTCTGATGTTGTTAAGATAGGATAGACATTGAATGTTAGTACAGTCTGTTTTCTTGATGATGTTAAGAATGATTAGATTTGATTATGTGATTCAACTGTTTATGTCAAAATGTGTTTTATGTCAAAATTAAGTGATTTATTGAATTTTACAATGAATTTTGCATAAATACTTTATTTTGATCAAAACATGAGCAAGTTGATTAATGGTGTAGAGATATGATAAGATTATTCAGTTCAAACTTTCAAGAAGCTTAAAAGAAGGATTTTTTTTTGAAAAGTCTCAAATAGTTGTTCTTGCTGAAAACTATGTCATTTGCCCAGTTGGAAGGACATGCAATTGTGTATGTTTGGTCCTTAAATCTCTATAGATTCAAAGGATAGCCATTGACCTGAAAACTGAATGCATTTGGGGCAATTATGACTTGTTTCTTATTCCTTCACTTAAAACTATGTCAATAGCTCTGACTTTGAAAGGACATATATTCACATGTATGTTTGGTCCTGTTGACCACTTTTGGTCAAACAGGATAGCCATTAACCTGACAATGAAGAGATATTGGGGTAATTGAATATTAAACTGTATTTATGGGAAATTATAGTACATTGACTACTTAGCTGATCATATGGAATTAATAGGCTAAAAAGACCTTAGTATAGTCATTAACAAGTATGGTTGCTTTCTCATGATGATGTAAAATCTAAGGTGATATAAACATAATGAATATGTTAATCTTTATGTGGAGATGCATAGTTGTTTTGCATGTCTCAAGATAAATCTCTCCGAATGATATGGCAGAAAAGTGATTACCCAGTCATACACGAGCCTGTTGTTATTTGGTCAACCAAAAAATGAAACGTCTTTAAATATGACAAAGAACATACTTTTAGAAAATTTGAGAAAATATCAAAAACAAGGGGAAGAATGAATAAATCAACCAAAAGTTGATAAGTGTTTTAAATATTTTATCAAACAAGAGGGTTACAACAAGAACTACAAAGATGTTGGCAAAATCTGTCTCATCTTGAATGAAAGGCATGTTGCTAACTGTAATGTAACGATTCCGGCAAATTCAGGTATACCCTAGCCGGAATATATTATTTACGTGTTATTCAATACTGAATATATGAATTATAATGTGTTTATACGAGTAAATAAGATTCACAGTACGAATTATACTCGAATATACAGCTAGTCGTATTGAAATTACGATTAATCGATGAACGGTTATTGAAACCCGAACGAATCGGGGATTACATTATAGACGAAATATATAGTGTTTAGTGATGTTTACGAAGTATTAAAGCTTCGGGATAAGTGAATTATAGCACAGAAAAAGGATTTCGATTTATTAGTACGTCGGTACGATAAACGAAACCTTTAACATCAAACCAAGCAAGAGACGATCGATCAAGCCGAAAAAGATGCACAATTACCGACAATATGATGTGTTAAGTCAATAAATGTCATGGTTTAAGTTTTTAAAGTTTTTAAATCGGTTTTATATAAATTTAAATTTTAAGCCGAAAAACGACCGTTTTGGCCTCGTTTTGAGCGGAATTAAACGTTTAACCGAAAAACGAACTGAACCAGATTATCCACAACATTATCCAGATTGCGTAATCTGAATGTGTGGCCAAGAATGAAGGTGTGGGCCCCACCCCACACCCTTTAATGGACCGATCGGCCAAGGGGTTACAACCCTTGGCTTTCATTTTCTTTTTTTACAAACAACAAACTCTTGATCATCATCCTCTCTTCAACAATCATCCAAAGATTCAAGTTTTTAAGCAAGAAAACGAGGTATAGACCGAGTTATAATCGTGTTATTCTTCTTTTCTTGATTCATTTACAAGGAAATGAGGTTTCAAATGAAAAATGGGTGAAAACCCGAGATGAAACCGATTCTTGGAGGATCAAGTGATGTATACAAGTTATACAAAGGATCTTGGTCCAAGAAAGTAGTTAAAAGAGTCAAAAACGAATTTTTACGGTCAAAATCTTTGTTTTGATGCTTTAATCGAAACCATGAAAGAAATGGCTTGATTGTGGGTATAACTTGCTTGGTGTGGTGTTTTTGTGCTTGTAAGTGTTGTATCTAGTGGCTAGCAAAGGCTAGAAACCAAGATCTTTGCGATCTAACGCTAGAAAACACAAGATAGTTCGGTTTTCGTATGATTTAGATAATTTGGACAGATTGTGATAGACCTAGAGTTGGGTCACGAAATTTCACAGAGATGATCTACACATGAAAATATGAGATCTGTGAATATTTGGTAATTTTTGGATAAAGGATGAATATTTGGTGAATTTAATGCTCGGTTTTGGCCAAAAATGGTGAAAAATAGCTAAACATCATGAAAAATTCTGGAAAATTTAAGATAAGTTTTTTATAACATATAAAAGTCACACACAAAATTTCAGGTTCATTGGAGAAGTCTAAGTAGGCTTTTCGGTAAAACGAGTTCTAGGGATTTCTAGCTCGGTTTTGGTAAAAATGGCATGAAAAATAAGTTTTTGGTTCTGGAAAAATTACAGGGAACTATGTGGGTGATAGGGGTCATCCCAGAAAAATTTGGGATTTTTCGAAGGTCGTTTGGTATTTTCGTCATATTTGGTGTTTAAATGACGTTTAAAAATGGTTAAATAAATTTTAGATATAAAAATTAATTCTGGAAAAATTTTATAAAATTCCTTACTGTCAAAATATGGTTTGTACAAAATTTCAAGATCCAAGACTAAACGGATATTTATTTGTGCTAATTGGAACTTAAAAACAAACTTTTAAAGCTTAAAACGAGTAAACCGGCGAAGTCCGCCTAAGCGAACTGACTGGTGCATAAAAACCTTAAAAATGGACTATTTTCATGAAACTATGTTAATCAAGTAAAAATAAATCATCCGAAAATAATTCGGATGATTTGGGTAATTTTACCCGATTTAACCGTTTCCGGTGTATTAAAGATGGAAAAGGGCCCCGCGGCCAAACGGGGTGTCTAACCGAGCTCTAATTTCACCACTTTAATGAAAATATCAATAACAACTATTTTCGGGTCGTGTGTGGTCAAACTCATTTTTGAAAACATAAAGACGGATAACCGTGCTAGGCACGCAAAACGAGAAAACAAACTAACGGTAGTTTTGACTAAAGAACTCTAAGTGATATCACAATCTAAGTCCTGAAAAGTATTTCGGGGTTAACATAGTCCCCGGATCGTGTACGGTACTGGGTTAACAGTGTCCCCAGACGTACCGGTTAACACGAATTTAAGTTATATTGATAGAAATTGTGTAGTAACGATTTGGGGATCGTATTACAGATCTGTACCAGTAGCCGTGCACCGTAGTACATCTTGCTCACAAGAAGGTGAGTTTTCACGAACCCTTTTTTTTACTGAACTGTTTTAAATATTTTCCCGGGGCGGAAAGCATGTTTCTATCAAAAGTGTTTAAGTACATGCTAATCGCATGGAAACAAATGTATTTATATAATGTTTATTGTACGGAAATCGTACGGTAATGTATTAAGATGGTAATTAACTGAGTTGCTAATATTGTAAGGCCCGAAACAGTGTTCTGGGTTAACAGTGTCCCCAGAGGTTATTAAATATAATTCTGGGTTAACAGTGTCCCAGAGGATATTGGAAATGTTCTGGGTTAACAGTGCCCCCAGAGGTTATTAAATATGTTTCTGGGTTAACAGTGTCCCCAGAGGTTATTAGATATGTTTCTGGGTTAACAGTGTCCCCAGGGGTAATTTGATGTGTTTCGGGGTTAACAGAGTTTTCACTTGTGAACTCAGTATAATTACATCGCTTATTTATGATTTTTATAATGATTTGTCATGGTTTATTTAAAATAGTGAAACTCACCAACTATTCGTAGTTGACCCGTTTTCTTTACATGCTTTCTAGGTACACTCAAATTGGAATGAGTGATATGTGTTCGATGCTGTGTGCTATTTTGTGGAAGTCTAGAGATCTATATTTTTCATTAAATATGTTAATGTACTAACGGTAACACTTATGTGATAACGCTTAGATGGTTATGAAACTCAGAACAATGTAATACGTTTAAATTAATGTAGTGGTGTTTTCTTTATAAACAATGCTGTTGATATCAGATGTGTCTGTTGCATCCCGTGTACGTTTCCGCTGCGGTTACGGGGTGTTACAGCTGCCTATAATACTGTACTCCTAGTTTATTTTTTCTCTTAACCTCATTCATCTCAATTCTTCTCACTTCAACTCTAAGAAATCCTTTCCTTTTAAAACTATCAAAAGTTATAACTTTTATCAAAAGACGTTTTAGAAACTTTAATATTTTACTAAATCAACTCCAGAGTTCAATTCATTTTTAGCAATATTTTACACGATGGCTACCTTCTATTTATCACCAAAACGTATTAAGATTCTTGTTTTCTTTAAAAATCATGTATTTCAAACGTTTTGTAATCCACATGATGGGACGAGTTATGTGGACCATCCGAAGATCTAGGTAATTATGGAGGCCTACATAATTATTGAAGCCCTCGTATGGAAATCATAATGCGTGCAATCGTGTGTCATAATATAGAATCGAAAGTAGTTGGAATAACGGTATAAATGTAGAGATGATAAGGACATGGTGGATACGCCGCTGGTACATCCTATATATAAGTTTCCTTATCAGATATTCCTTTGGAGCATTGTTTTGACTATTCAAAGTTCCGTGTTATGATTAATTTTAAAAATTTTATTTTCTCAAAATTTAATGGTTTTGTTTTAATTTCGGGACGAAATTCCTTAAAGTATGGGAGACTGTAACAACTCGGGTTTTTCATTTATTATAAAATATACAATACCCGACCCATTTTCGTTTTCAGGTAATTTTAATCAACAACGCATCACATATATCAAGCTAATAATATTTTATTATTATTGTTATTATATTTAATTAAGTTTCAAATATAGCTTTCACTTATATAAAAATTTACCCCTAAACTTAAGAGTTTACTTATTATGTATCCACACTTAAACTTCAGGGACTTAGCTGCAAATCTGTTCATATTTATTATGTTATAACCAAACCCGTTTAACCTCAACCCGTATACCCGTTTAGCTTGCTTGGACCAAAATTCTTGTGGTAATTTTGGAATTGATCTGTTGTTCTGGTTCCTTGTACCATATATGACTCACCGACTCAGTTAATTAGGAAAGGAGATAATATATGATACGTATTTCTTTTTTTTTAGGCCGCCTATACCCGTTTCTGATTTTACATCATAACGACGATGGTAATTCAATTAAATGGGCATACACCACCTATGAACCAGCGCTGACAATACCCCATTAGTTAATTTAGTTATAAATGTCTACAACAGTCTGTTCATCACCATGTTCTTGTCGTCCGTTCACCTCGTCGTTCGTCGTCAGTACGTAATATAATCAGGTAATTAATATATGGAGCATAATCGTTTTCAATCGCTCATCATTAGCCCTAACATCAATTTAACAAACGTTCAACGATTTGATCAGTTGGAAAATCTAGGTTTCTTAAACTGATTTGGGATCTTGGCAGTTTGTTTATAACATTTTGTTCTTCATTCTTTACAAAACTGACACCCAGCACAGCTGGTCTCGGGTGCGTTTGTTAATACTCAGAACCGCCTAAGGCGCTGGTTCGAGCCTCAGCCGTTCTGTTTTAGGCCTTTTATTTTTTTAAAAGCATTAAATGATTATTTTAATAGTATTAACAATAACTAAAGCGTTATTTTATTAAACCGACACTACTAAACTAACGTATTCTTGCCGTTAAGTCCTTGCAAACTTCTTATGAACATGATTTGTGTACATATTTTTTATATATATAATATTTTAAGGATTGTGTATTTATTTTAGATAAAGCTTATAACCAATCCAATTTTTTAATAAAACGTATAAAATATATTTATAACAGTTTAAATTAAATATTCATATACATATTGTTATATGTTTAGTTACATATTATTATTGTTATTATTATTATTATTATTATTATTATCTATTTATGTATTAGTATTTTTATTTATTCAAATAATTAAAAGTATATCTCATTCTATACTTAATAACATTGTTTTATTTGATTTTTATATTTAATCAGTTATTTATTTAGATTTTATCATGTCAAACATATCTTATATTATTTAAGTATTTAAATATACATTTTATCAAGAATAATTAATGGTGACTTTATAAATAATAAGACCAATAATATTATAAACAAATAATGGCAATAGTATTGTTTCCGCAATAACAAAAATATCTGTAGAGATTAATCGTTCAATCGTTAACATTCTAATCCCAAACTTAACTCAAATTGTTGGAACCCGGTGTATCAATCCAGTAACAATAACAGATCTCAGATCTGTGTATAATCGATTAATACTTTAACTATAGATCTAGCTCATAATTACGTATGATTAAGTGTTGTATATGTTTATGTATTATCAGTATATGTATATAAGTAATTGTATAATATTAAGGATGAAGATCGAGAGAGGATTTTGACAGGGTTTCGTTAATTAACTCTCAAAAATTAAATTAAATGTGAACAGTGTTCACTATATATAGAAGATAGGTCTGGTTCGCTAACATCCCCTAGCGAACCAGACGCTACTTCGTTAGATACATAAAACAGACGAAACGCCCTCTGATTCGTTAACATCCCCTAACGAATCAGGGGAGACTTAACTTAAGGTCTAGTTCTCTAAGCATCCTTAGCGAACTAGACTAATACCTTAACGAACTACAAGCTATAATAATTGTTTATTACATTAATCAAACGACAAATACGTTAACGAAAATTACAAAGACTCAAGACGCAAAACCGTGCACTAACAGACACCCCCTCGTCTTGAGCTCTTTATCTTTAAATTACTTGAAGCGCTTGGGCTGCTAGTCTCTGCAACTATGAATTCCATTTTCATGACAAACACGCACAACGCGTTGGAATTGCATAGCCAGGTCGTAGTCTTCATGGCGCTCGAACAGAATCTGCTTCCTGTGTAGCACGCATTGTCTGTTTCAGATAAATTAACCAACCACATCGAGTCGATTATCTTGATAAGTTCAGTCTTCAGTCAACTACCAAAACAATGACGGCCTCGCCAGTACGACTGTCATAGTACCAACGGTTGAACGAGAGATGCATTTGTTGTGGCATCGTCTTCACCGGCACTTGCTTCATCGTCTTCGGCGGCTTAACTTTAAGAACAAGTTTCTTCCACACGTTTACGTCTAGGAACCTGGGGCTTGAAGAACTTGAACCCATGATTTACCTCAAACAGTAAGTGTTGATGAAACCACTCAGCTGTCCGATCACCACCACGATTGATAAAAGGACGTCCCGCGAGGGTATGAACATCCCAACGCGGTAATGTAAGAACGCCCATTATCTTCTCGTAGTACAGAACTCCCTTTTCCCATTTAACTATACATACTTTAAGCTCAAAATCATAAAGCCATGAGACAATATCACCATGTACCTTGGAAACAGTCTTGAAGGAGGTCACTTGGTTTGCTTTGACCCAAGCTGCAGCTGTGTCTTTTCGTTCTTGATCAATATATCGATGTGCCTGAATAATTTTACCCGCAACTTTAAATCTGAACCAACTCAGAATCTCCTCAACAGATGGATCAACAGGCGAACTAGAATAAACACCCTTTCCATTGGACTTATTTTCAAGATGGTCTTCTTCTTCTTTAATTATTTCTTCATTGAACACCGGAGCACCTTGATCAACATTTGTGTGTTGATACAAATCAGGGTACTCCTCAGCAGCGACATCTTCCATCTCAACATCCTCGTCTTCATAGACAAAAATCCGCATTCATTTGAATAGACGGATCATCCTCTATACCATCCTCATTCACCACTTAGACATCAGGCTCAGTTTCTAACACAGTCAACTGTTCGTCATTCAACCCAAGCAGTATGGAAATATGCTCTCGTGTCAGTGACCTATCAACGAACTCACCAACTTCAATCTCATTAGCATTCACCATGCTCCTAATTACCCCCTTTCCATCCATAAATATTACCGTGTCAGCTTCAATCATCTCGATTGATTTAGCAGCCGAATAATCACGATAAACAACAATCTGTTTTTCCGAATCATCAACAGAACTCGTACCCGCACCAGAAGCTGGGTCTTGAGTTTGTTTAGGCTCACCACCAGCACCAGACTCGTCATCATCATCAGGATCTTCCTCATCATTCTTGATCTTTTTTAAAGCATCATCTTTGCAAGTCAATTGCAAAATCAGATCCTCTTGTTCTTTCAGTTTCACCCCCTGAGACTCAACAATCTCACATAGGGCCTTGGTTTCTTTTTGACAGAAAGAAACATAACTGAGTAGTTTCTTCTGATTCTCCATTAAGCGTTCTTGATTCAACCGATCAGCAGACATCTGGTTCTCATACAAATACAGAAGATTTAAAAGCATTTCTGTCTGACGATTTGGTGGCAAAGCATACAAGGATGGATGAATTGGTTGGACTGGACCTTGAGGCCTTGTAATTCTCATAAATGAGAGATCACTAGGAGGAGGAGGCCTCATAGATGTTGTTGGAGGAACTGTAGCCACTGTAGCAGTCGGTAAAGGTATTTCAGTTAAAGCTGATTGAGGAATCATACCCAACTGCTCATGTGGAACCATCGTCGTTGTTAAAATCATCTCCGGAGTGCTAGTTGTAAGAGGCACTACAGGGCGTTGAGGTGTTGTTTGACGAGGCGGAGGCACACCAATAATTATACCAGCCCCAGCAGATACACGTCTCTTATTTGATGGTTCACCAGTTGCCACTGCCTTGCCTTTTCTCTTTCGTTCTCTTTGAGCTGCAATAGTGGCAGCTAATGCAGCCTCAACTGCGGCTTGTTGCTCTCGAAGAGCTGCATCACCATTACCACCATTTCCACCTTCATTACCACCATCATCGCCATCATTACCATCGTTCCCACCTTCTCCTTCCTCACGCTCGAAATCTGAATCATCATGAATACGCGATCCTCGGAAGGACATACATAATTAGGATTAACGATATGACCAATCAATCGTTTATCCGCTGGCCTCCCCTTTCTATATATCAATATTCTATGAACGGTATCAGCTTTCATGTGTTCTAAAGGAAGCACATCATTCAGCTGAGTTTGATCAATAGCTAAATTGGGAATTAAGTCTTGAATGATCAGCTGTTGGAAGCGAGGATACATTAAAAATTTCTTCATTTGAAGTGTTTGCTGAACTTGTTCTTTCATATGGTCATAAACTAGCTCAGAGTAATTAAAAGGCTTGTTGAGAATAAGAGCAACGAAAGCCGACTTTATACTACTTCTGCATTGATCAAAACCTCCACGAAGACCACTCATACAATGAATTAAGACATGGAGAAGATATTTGTATGGTGGACATAAGCCATTCTTGTTCAGCATAGACTCATCAATATTCCCACCATATCGTAGACGAGTAAACAAGCCCTTGATCAACTGCTTGTCAAATTCACTCGGGTTGTTATCATTATCTCCAAATTGAAGCACATGGCGAACCACTCCCACATTAATTGTAATAACAGTTTGATTAATCGTGGCTCTAATGTGATTCTCCACCTCAACAACCTCAGCAGTATCCCAAAACTGCCTAATAATACTTAAGTACACTTTAGGTCGAGCAGTGATTGCATAATGTATCACCGAGCGTCTTAAGAATTTTAACATGTCTCCGAACACATCAACGTCAACAATATCTTGATCAATATAAGCACAGATATTGTGTTTTGGATCAAAAGGTAATAACACAACATCTTCCTGCTATTCTTGAGTTGGTTGCTCTTGTGGTGGTAGTTCTTGTGGTGGTTGTTCTAGCTGCTCTTGATCAACAACTGGTGGATCTTGATTCACGTGATCAATCATTTTGTTGAATGAATATAAGCCAAGATAAGTAATATGAAAAGGTAATATACATATATATATATATATATATCTATTTATAAATGGTGTATTTCATATCATATGAAATTAGTAATTAATTTATTTACACATTTAGACGGTTGGAGTAATTTAATTACTTTAAAAAGGTAATTTAAATTTAATTAAATGATTAACAATAAATGTCATTCGTGTGAATATCACTCGGATTCGTTACCATCTAGTAACGAATCAAGCGATTCGCTATCATGTAAATATATTAACGAAAGAGACTTAGCGAATTACTATGTAAAAGGACGAACTAGAATCTAGTTCGTTAGATTTTAACGAATCCACATTTGATTCGTTAATTAACTTATTCGCTTAATCTAATTCGTGTATTTCCTTAACGAATTGGACACGAAGCAGTTCCAATTTGCTAAAGATAACGAATGGTCAATAATTTAGACTTAATCTTTGACTCGCATAGTCAAAGTCAAAATTAAGATGAACACCGAAAGTCAACAATACAAATCAAGCTTCAATTAATCCATAACTATCGTCGGATAATCAAAACATTTTGTGTATTGAACTCAGAAACATAACTTAAATTATTAAATAATATGTAAAGAATGAAAGATAGAATATTTTTGGTATTTTGTAAAAATTTTAAAGAATGTATGTACAAAGAAGGATCCGAACATAAAAATGAAAAAAAAAATCTATGATTTATCAAAAACAGTACATATTTTTGTGATTTTGTTGAGTTTGAGCAGAGAATCATATTGACCAAATTTCCCTTCCATCGCAGTTTTATATTTCAACGATATTATGACTGGCGTTAAGTCGGTCATTGGTATTGTTGTCCACTTAAATCTATTAACAAACTTTCAAGTGTTTTTGTGATATGATTAATTGATTCAATTATAGCATAGAATATCAGAAACTATCAGCCTCTAATCTCAGTTCAAGCTTAATTTGTTTTTTGTCATATCACCCCAACTTGACTTAAACCATTATATTGTTGATCAAAATTTTTTTTTTTTAGAAAAGTTTATGAGCAATGCAATGATTTTCTGTTACTATGAGTGAATATGCACGAGTCCATCTATCGGCTTACATACATTGTATCCCCTGGGGTCCGTTTCTTAGTGGTATTAAGACGCGTGCAAGGGAGGAACAATGTATGACTAACAGTGGATTTTGATCAAGTCAATAATTTGGAAGTTTGTACGAAGTACAGCAGTGATCAAGTTTAATGACTTTGGGTTTGCTCTAAAAACGAATGAAATATTCATGCATATGAATACCCAGATGATTAAGCCGCATAAAGACTCGCAGTGTCCAGAACCTCAAAGCTTGTTATTTGCTTTATTTTATTTTTAGTTGATCAAACAAGTATAAGGCTTGAGTATGACAGGTTATTACATTTCTGCCATCCTCACCGAGACTTTTTCTAGAGACTAACACCCCTTTCAATTTGGCGTTTCTTTATGTTTATATCACATACTTTACTCTACTTGGTTGTTTTAAGACCTACTAATGCACCAATGCAATTAAGCACACAGTCTTTTAAGCTTACTTTTTGCTGGATTTGGAGTCAAGATAATCAATGCACACATTTTCTCTTTTTGCTTCAAAAACTCAAAATTTTGAGAAGCATAAAAAAACAAATTAATGATAAATTTAGTCGCCCTAGTTAACTTAAGTCTATAAATAAATGGTTGTTCTATCTATTCAACAAGTGAATAATAGGACCAAGACATGCAAGCATGCTCCACAAACTTAAATAACCGACATAATTTTCAGCGAGAAAATAATCTAAAAACGCATAACAAATGCCCCAACTATTTTCCATTATCAGGTAAATGGCTAACCTGATCATCTACAAGTAAATGTCAGGACCAAACATATACACGTACATGCCCTTCAAATGTAGATAATTGACATAATTTTCAGCAAACGCATGCAAAAATCTTTTTGGTTTTTTTTCTCTATACATACTTTAAAAACACAATATTTTTGTCTTTTTCAATTTTCTTATAAACAAAATAAACTTCGCAGTCTTTTGGATTTTCGGATTTTTCTGTACAAACTGAAAAATACATTCTTTTTAGATTTTCAAATTTTAAAATGTTTTTGGTTTTTCAAAATATTTTAAAGGAAAACATTAAAGAAAAGAAAACAATCTTTTTGGGTTTTATCTATACAGATGAAAAACACAATCTTTTTGTATTTTCTTAAATTTCACCCCCTAAAACCAAAATAAATTTTAAAAGAAAAATGACAGAAAATAACGATAGTCATCCTTGTTTAAGAATATTAGTGAGGGTCTTCAATCCATTTAAACCAAGCAAAAATTGAAAACGCGTTTTGTCAAAAGCTTTGGTAAACTGATCGGCTTTCTGAAAGTCAGTATGTACTTTCTCAAGTTCAATCAACTTCTTCTCAAAGCAATCCCGTATAAAATGATATCGAATTTTGATATGTTTTCTTTTCGAATGTTTACGGGATTCTTTGTGATAGAAATTGCAGCAGAATTATCAATCAGAATAGGAGTAGTAACAAACTTCAAACCGTAATCGCGGAGATGTTGTTGTATCCACAAAACCTGGTAACACCAACTCGAGACTGCAACATACTCAGCTTCGGCGGTTGAAGTGGAGACCGTTGTCTGCTTCTTACACTGCCAGGAAATAAGCCGGTTTCCTAAAAATTGACATCCTGCAGTCATTGATTTGAAATTGATCTTGCAACCTCCATAGTCCGAGTCTGAATAAGCAGTAAGGTCAAAAGTATCATCCTTGGGGTACCACAACCCGATATCTGGATTTCCCCTCAAATACTGAAGAATTCTCTTAACAACAGCTAGATGAGTCACTCGTGGACTTGCTTGATACCTAGCACAAAGACAAACAGCAAACATATATCAGGTCGAGAAGCCGTTAGATACATTAAAGAACCAATCATGGCACGATAGAGGGTAGGATCAACGGTATCCTCCAATTCATCCGGTGATAAATTGTGACCCACTGGAAGAGGAGTAGAAGGGATTTTTCTGGCAGATATCTTGAATCGGCTCAAGATGTCGTTCACATACTTAGTCTGGTGAATAAAGATTCCGTTAGCAGACTGGTGATCCTGCAACCCTAAAAAGAAATTCATCTCTCCCATCGAACTCATCTTGAACTTTGTTTGCATGGACTTCTCGAACTCCTTACACAATGTATCGTTTGTTGACCCAAAGATAATGTCGTCGACATAAATCTGAACTAGGAGAAGATCGTCACCAACATTTTTATGAAATAAAGTGCAATCGACAGTCCCTTGTTTGAAGCTGTTATCAGTCAGATGGTCGGCAAGCATGCCATATCAAGCTCTCGGGGCTTGATGTAGACCATACAGGGCCTTGTTTAATCGGTAAACTCAATCCGGGTAATCAGAATCTTCAAAACCAGGAGGCTGTAAACAAACACTTCCTCGTGTAGTTCACCATTGAGAAAAGCACTTTTAACATCCATTTGATAGACCTTGATATTCTTGTAAGCCGCATATGCCAGGAAGATTCGAATCGACTCTAATCTTGCAACTGGAACATATACTTCTGTGTAATCAATACCCTCTTGCTGATAAAAACCTTACACCACTAGACGTGCCTTGTTTCTGACAATTACCCCTCGATCGTCTTTCTTACACTTAAATACCCACTTAGTCGGAATCTCTTTCTTGACTCTAGCAGGCTTGTCTATTAAATACCAAACACCCAAATGTGCAAATTGCTGTAATTCTTCTTGCATAGCTTCTACCCAAGAAGGATCTTCAAGTGCCTTACGAGCCGTTGTTGGATCAACTTGAGATAGAAAGCAAGTGAATTTTGAAAGATTTACAATACCCGATGAATGTAAATCAGCATATGCACACAATACGTTATTATCACTTGACGAAGCAACTTGATGACGTGTACGAACGCCCACATCAAGTTCTCCAATGATGTTTTCCTGTGGATGATATCCATGAATCCGAAGAGTTGGATTCTCAGGAACAACAACATTATCAAATAAGTTAGTGTAATGTTCACCAAGTTCAGGAGATGAAACATTATCACTGTCAAGTTCAATAACTAGATCTTCAGCTTGATCATCATCAGAAGAAGTGGAAACATTATCGATAGCAACTGGAGAAGCAACTTGAGGTTCCTCAGTTGGAGCATCAGGTTGAGCTTCAACATCATTAGGACTTGAAAATCTTGGAATTGCCAAATGATCTTCAAAGTATGCTCTAACCAGGTCTTCGTCTATGTGTTTAGTTGATGGAGTAAATGAATTAAATAAACTATCGTAGTCAAACATCCAATCGGGACCTTTCCCTTGAGGAGGAGTTGTGAACTTTTGACAGCCCACATGCTACCACTCTTCAACACAACCGGATGTAAAGTTGAATACCCTTTTCTTTGGAGATGCATATCCCAAGAAATACCCTTCGATAGCTTTTTCTTCAAATTTACCCGCATCCTTCTTCAACATTGTACACGGACACCCAAAAGGTTCCAGGTACTTTAAGTTAGGTTTTCGATTATTCAATAACTCATAACTTGTCTTTTTGAGTCTTTTAACGGTTAGAACCCGATTAAGAGTATAGCAAGCTGTATTCACCGCCTCATTCCAGAATTGGATGGGAAGCTTAGAGTCAGCGAGCATTGTACGTGCAGCTTCAATCAAGGTTCGATTCTTTCGTTCAGCAACACCATTTTGTTGAGGTACATAAGGTGCACTGTATTCTCGATGAGTTCCTTTTTGAATACAAAAGAAATCCAATACAGTGTTTTTGAATTCAGTACCATTATCACTTCGGATTCTCCTCACCTTTTGTTTGTAAAGTGATTCGATCTTGGTGATAAGGTTTTGTACCAAAACCGGTGTTTGATCTTTCGAACTCATAAATAACACCCATGAGTATCTTGAATAATCATCAATCACCACAAGACAATACCAATCCCCAGACATACTCGCACGATTCACAGGACCAAATAAATCCATATGAATTCGTTCAAGAGGAGTATTAATGGAATTCAATAATTTAGAAGGATGTGTCTTCTTCTTCTGCTTGCCGTTTTTGCATGCAACGCAGTGATCAGATAATTTAAAATTCTTCAAAGAGACACCTTCCACTAAATCATTATCCATCAAATAATTCATCTTTCTAACATGTATGTGACCCATTCTACGATGCCATAGAATCGAGTCTTTCTCGGTTGCTTTCGAGAAAAAACATGTTTTGATCGATGTGGTTATCTTAGAGCTCATGTTTAAGACATAAATATCATTCGATCGTGGTGATCGCATGACAACCATGTCCTCGGGAATAACATAACCCGGTTTCAAGATAAGACATTCTTTGTCAGTAAATATCGTTGTGTACTTTTTATCACAAATCTGTGATACACTTAATAAGTTATGATCCACTTTATCAAAATAATTTACTTTCTCAAAAGTAATGTACCCATTCGAAACTTCACCCTCTTGTGTGATCATGCCCCCAGAATTCCCAGCAAATGCCACATAACCCCCTTGTATGTTTCTCAAGTTTGTTAATAGGTCGAGATTTCCAGTGATATGATGAGAACATCCACTATCCATTATCCAGTTTTCACCAGACACAATCTTGGATGAACCCTACACATAAAATAAAGATGATTAGTTTAAAAAGGCAGCCCAGGCCTCAGTCTTGGGCACCTTTTGGTTTTCTCTTTGATCATTAACTTTAACAGAATTCAACTGTTGTTCAGCCACTTGTGAATAAGTTACCGGCTTCCTAGACTTTCGTCTTAAGTAAGCTGCTTGAACAATGTTTGAATTCGTGTTCCTACAAATTGGCTCATATGGGACAAACTTTGGTTTTACCTGACCATGTGTCTCATTAACATGAATAACCTTTCGAGGATTCACATTAGAGAACATAATATGAGTATCATCAGCATACGACACAGGTCGTTTCAGAATCTCTTTTACCAACGAAACTGGTTTGGAATGGTCTTTGATAAAAGGATGAAGATTCTGATGGTTCTTCTGACTACAATTTCACACTACATGACCATGTTGACCGCAAAGAAAACAGCTTCGCATGTCTACACGATGATGTTGAGAGGTAGTTGGAATGAATGATGCAGAAGTTTGATGATGACTCACATTTTTGGTCATGCTCTTAGCAAACTCATCAGATAATTCAGACTTCTTTTTCAAGTAGAAATCTAAATTAGAACAGTTCAAGAAACTCTTCAACGTATCTGTCCCAGTTGACTTCACAAATTGAATTTTATTAGCTTGTTTTAAAACTTGTTTTGCTTTAGTCAATGGGTCATATGGAACTGATGTTTTTGCTTGAGCATATCGACGTTCAAGATCTTGAATCTGTGATGTTTCATTGATAAAAACACTCTCAATAAGTTCAGGTTTAATGATACTTATTGGAATATCTTTTTCTGTGAACTAGGAGGATTAACAAACCGCATTAATTCCTCATCAGAAATCTTTGGTTTATCTAACTTCTTTGCCTTTACTTATTTAGTAAGACTTGAATGAACCATACACAGCTTCCTCAAATTCTTGAGGTTCGCACAGAATATGATTAGAACTTGGGATGTTCTTATTTTTGTGTATTATCTCAGGTTCAAACACGTCCTCGATAATTACTTTGTCAACATTCTCAATAAAGACCTTTTTACTTTGAACATGAGGTTTTTGAGAAGCAACTTGGGTCTTAACAGTTTCTGTTTTAACTGGTTTAGATTTTTCAGAAATCACAGTTTCTTTCTCAATAAAATCCTCTTTTTTTCTAGCAAAAGGATTAATTTTGTAATCATTGTGAAAAGGTGGCGGAATTGTAACAAATCCAATTCCTTTCTTTGAATCCTTTTGTTTACCAGATACTTCAATAATTTCATTCAATAGAAAAGAAGAATTTCTAAACTTTCCCAGTTTGTTCTTCAACTCAAGAACCTCATTCTCAAGCTCGGTTATCTTTGAACGATGTTTCATAATTTCTTGAAACTTTTGGTCATTAATCGTCATTTTTATAGATAACTCAGCTTTGAGATCGTGGTTACTTGTCGACAATGCTTCAATCTTTTCTCAAGATCTCATTTGAGATTCAAGAGATTGTCGATAAGTATCCTTCAGAGAAGCAATTTCTCTTACAAGATTATCATTTTGATTTTTCAAAGCTTCTAACTTAGGTTTGTTAGATTCACAATCAACACATGATACTTTAACAGATGAAGTAGCCGAGATAGAATGACTAACCTCATTGATCTTGGCCATGCAAGCAAATACTGTTGGAGGCTTGTCACAAGAGTCGTCAGAATCAGATCTAGAATCATTATCAGAAGACTTCTCACTCCCACTTGCATCTTGACAATCTTTATGTAACCCAATCATGGCCAAATTTACTTGAGCATCATTACATAGTAACCGTTGTGACCAGTCATTTCCATCTGCTAACATTGCTTGTGTTGTAGAAGAAGATGGTTTCTTTTCAGCATCACTACCTCGTGGTGTAGAAGAATTTTGATGTTGACCACGAGAACCAGTGTATTCTTTCTTTGGTTTATCACATTCCTTCGCAAAATGCCCAAATTCTTGACAATTATAGCATTTTACTTTCAACTTGTCAAAACCCAATTTCTTGTTTAAAGCCGGAAGATCTTTTCCAGTTCTCTGCATGAATCTTTTAACTTTACGGACGATCATAGACATGTTCCACTTTAAATCCATGATTTCCAAATCATCTGGATCTATCTGATCATAGTCGTCATCAGTTAAATCACTTGTGGCAATTTTACTACTCACTAAGTTTTCATATGAAGACATGAAAGCTGTCAGAAAAGCAAAAAGCTCAGCTTCCTTCATATTAATACTAGGTGGTGAAGCAAATGGATTAGTAGTAGTTGAACTTCCAGAACCACCAGACAATCCAGAATTACCAGCAGAGTAGAAACATACTTTTGGATCATTAAACATAGTTGATTCTTTTTCACTTGCAGCTTGAGTAAGAAAAGCATTGATTGGAGATATCGTTGAACTAGGAGGCATACTTCCACCATAGAAAGCTGGATCTTGACTTTCCTTGGAGGATTTTTGACAGCTAAGATCATATTCTCTGGCTTCGATCTTTTGTAAAAATTCAAGTGCCATCAAGTCTTCATTCAAGAAATAGTCATTCTCTTTTAAAACCATTAGAAATGTCAAGTAAGAACTTGGAAGCACACTCTTAATAGTGTCAATTTTATCAGTTTCAGAAATTTCCAATTTCATCTTGTCCATTTCAGCAATTAAATGATTAAACCGTGTAATCATCTCTTCAACTGTTTCTCCCTTCAATAGATTAAAGTTTCGAAACTGAAACTTGAGCATCACTTTCTTACTCTCAGTCGTGTTCCCCATACTTCTCATACGCATATGTTGAAATAAAGAAGCACATCTCTTGATACTACCCACTTGATGAAAGATATTTTCTGGCAATGCTATAGTAAGAGTGGAATAGGCCTTTATCTCGATTTCTAAAGCTTTCTTCTCTTCTTGTGAACATTGAGAAACAGCTTTAGGAGTATACCCAATAGTATCATCACCAATCATTGGTGCCATATAAACTTCATCGAGACAATATGAGCAATCAGGGTGAACAAACCCCAAATGAGCACGAAACCGAGGTTCCCACTTGGCAAAATCACCAAACTTCATCAATCTTGGACATTTCGAATGTGAACCTATCTCGGTATCAAGTTGCAACATTTGTAGCATCAACATGTTTTGAGAAGCTAATGCATACATACCAGCCATTTTTGACAAGTTTTAAAAACTTCAAGGGTGTAACGAATCAACCAGCGAATAAGATTAAATGTAACAAACTGTAAACAGTTGTAGCGAATTGTGAACAGTAGATTAATGAATCAAATCTTAACGAAGCTAAGAGTGATCAGATAACGAATCAAGATTGAGCTTAACGAATCAATCCAACGAATTAGAAAGTTAACGAATCAGAATTAACAATAAGTCAAACTAACGAATTGACTAACGAATTAGCAAGCGAATTGATAAAAGAAATCTTAACGAATTAAAAATTTTCAGTAACGAATCGCTAAGAACGACTTAGCGAAATAGATAACGAACCAGCTACAGTTGATTAGCGAATCAACTATAACAAATCAGGTTGTTACAACCATTTGTAACAAACTCTGACACCTTATGCCACGTGGCAAAGGTTGTTATGACACAAATCCCAAAGTGGACGCGTGTAATACAAATCAGTTAACCCAAATAACTAATTAGATAACACGAATCAACTATTATAGCGAATTGGCTAGCGAATCACTTGAAATGAATAACGAATTGACAAACGTAATGAACGAATCAAAGTGAATAGGATAGCGAATCAACGTAGCGAATCATGTTCATCTTTGAATCTTCAAATCTTCAACAAGAATTTCCAGAAATCTAGAAATGATGAACACCAAACCCAGAAGCCTAAAATCTGTAATACTATCTCGATTCTAAACCAAATCACACAAATAACCAACCAAAACACTCGTAATACGATCGCGAATCCAATACACCAAACCTCGTAACCAATTATCTCCGATAACTAACTCAATTATCCCAAAACATCAACTATGTTTCGGCCATAATCCAAATCAATACCGAACCAATCCGAAATAAATCCAAAACTCAATTCCAATTCACAATACCTTATCAATACTCATATCAACTCAAAACCAATCCAACTCGTTCATAATTCATTCAATTAACCTTAAATTGATCCAAATTTAACCAAACCCGAACACTAATAATAACTAAGATTAATTAATTGTCTAAACACCCAAATCAAGTGTAATTTGAGCCCCAAAAGCTCTGATACCACTTGTTGGAACCCGGTGTATCAATCCAGTAACAATAACAGATCTCAGATCTGTGTATAATCGATTAATACTTTAATTATAGATCTAGCTCATAATTACGTATGATTAAGTGTTGTATATGTTTATGTATTATCAGTATATGTATATCAGTAATTGTATAATATTAAGGATGAAGATCGAGAGAGGATTTTGACAATATTTCGTTAATTAGCTCTCAAAACTTAAATTAAACGTGAACAGTGTTCACTATATATAGAAGATAGGTCAGGTTCGCTAACATTCCCTAGCGAACCAGACGCTACTTCGTTACATACATAAAACAGATGAAACGCCCTCTGATTCATTAACATCCCCTAACGAATCAGGGGAGACTTAACTTAAGGTCTAGTTCGCTAAACATCCTTAGAGAACTAGACTAATACCTTAGCGAACTACAAGCTATAATAATTGTTTATTACATTAATCAAACGACAAATACATTAATGACAATTACAAAGACTCAAGACGCAAAATCGTGCACTAACAGAAATCACATCGAAAACTTAACTCATTAAATTATGTTATATCATTTATAATTAATTTATATTTTTTAACTAGGAATCATTGTCGGTGAATCCCGAATGGGTTTAACTGCTCTCATCCACACATCCTCACTTTTACTTCATTCATTTAATCAGGTGAGTAATCACTCCCCTATTTTACTTATTTTTAACTGTTTTGGGGACATGTGCGTATCTTATATATTTATCTATTATCTAGTATTCAAAACCGCAACTGTTAATCCTTGTGTGTACATCAGTTTATGCTTAACTTGCTATTTGCTTACTTGCTTTATTTGAACGTTGTTTGCTTACTTCGGCAACTGATGTCCATTTTTATGGCAAGGGTTTAGTCCTTTCTTGGTAACCAATGTCCATTTATATGGATTGGTTAAGCCCTTTCTTTATGGTTTGCTTTCTTTATGGTTTGATTGATTGTGTATGTGCTATGGATTAACTGCTTATATCACAGGAACAGTTTGCATCTTTCTTTATTTATTTATTATATATTATTACTGTTGTGTCTTAAACTGGTGTTTTACTCGCTCAACATGTGTTTTTGGCAAAACTTTATTTTATACGCATATGCAGGTTGGTGAAGACTTAGTGAGAATTTAGTTAGAAGAATATTTTAATCAAGAAATATAAAATTTGTATTGTCGTATGAATTATGTACTTGTTTGTGCTGGATTTATTTGATAATTGAATTCAATTAATAGATATTGTCATTTTAATATTGTATGTTAGTAACCTTTGAAAAGTTGTGACAATCAGTTCGCGCCCCGGCATTTCCGCCATTGGTTAGGGTGTGACAGATTGGTATCAAAGCCAAAGGTTTAAGATAGGTCGTTAGTGGTGCCCTAGTAACATGCTTAGGAGCCTCATACGTGCTTATCTGTTTACCTGATTGTTCTATTTGACTGTTTACAGCTTACGTAATTACTTGCTAGATTAAATACTTATTTAACTGTTTAGCTAACTGTTTATTTTATTTTCATACACACACACAACTCCGAAGCTATGCTTCACTCTCAAAATGTTTTATTACTTCGAGACTATGTCTCATTCTCAAAATACTTTTATAGCTGCGAGGCTATGCCTCAATCTTAAAATATTCTTATTGAATTTTATTAGATTGCCTTTTATTGTCGGAAATTTCCTTGCGAATTTCCTAGCTTTGTTTTTGCTTACTTGCTTTATTTGAACGTTGTTTGCTTACTTCGGCAACTGATGTCCATTTTTATGGCAAGGGTTTAGTCCTTTCTTGGTAACCAATGTCCATTTATATGGATTGGTTAAGCCCTTTCTTTATGGTTTGCTTTCTTTATGGTTTGATTGATTGTGTATGTGCTATGGATTAACTGCTTATATCACAGGAACAGTTTGCATCTTTCTTTATTTATTTATTATATATTATTACTGTTGTGTCTTAAACTGGTGTTTTACTCGCTCAACATGTGTTTTTGGCAAAACTTTATTTTATACGCATATGCAGGTTGGTGAAGACTTAGTGAAGAATTTAGTTAGAAGAATATTTTAATCAAGAAATATAAAATTTGTATTGTCGTATGAATTATGTACTTGTTTGTGCTGGATTTATTTGATAATTGAATTCAATTAATAGATATTGTCATTTTAATATTGTATGTTAGTAACCTTTGAAAAGTTGTGACAATCAGTTCGCGCCCCGGCATTTCCGCCATAGGTTAGGGTGTGACAGATTAGTATCAAAGCCAAAGGTTTAAGATAGGTCGTTAGTGGTGCCCTAGTAACATGCTTAGGAGCCTCATACGTGCTTATCTGTTTACCTGATTGTTCTATTTGACTGTTTACAGCTTACGTAATTACTTGCTAGATTAAATACTTATTTAACTGTTTAGCTAACTGTTTATTTTATTTTCATACACACACACAACTCCGAAGCTATGCTTCACTCTCAAAATGTTTTATTACTTCGAGACTATGTCTCATTCTCAAAATACTTTTATAGCTGCGAGGCTATGCCTCAATCTTAAAATATTCTTATTGAATTTTATTAGATTGCCTTTTATTGTCGGAAATTTCCTTGCGAATTTCCTAGCTTTGTTTTTGCTCTTTTCAATTTAAAGTTAGGGAGTGTGACAAGACTTCCCATCATAGTGGAAATTTTCATGCGACCGACACTTTAAGCGTTTAACGTAATCGGATAGACGGTTATACCATTTATTGTGTTTTATGGATTTTAAAATGTCTAGTTGGGTGTAAAACCCATGGGACGCCATGGACACGCCAACTGTACATTTGCACAATTTGTTATATTTGCGATATTTTGTTGGAACATTATCATCCGTGGTGATACACAAGATGTTTCAACTAATGGTGCTTGAGTTCATTTATTCGTTATTTGGTTTGGTCGGTCAAATCGCCATGTAATGCTCATGGGCCGACAAACTCAATTAATTCGTTGATTCGTTAATTAAGTTGGGCCATTCAAATTGCCATGTAATGCTCATGGGATGCCAACTCACATGTTTGTTTGGTTTTTCTATGCTAATAAGTTGGGGAAACAAGATGCCATGGAAAGCTCATGGGAAACCCAACACATCGAAGAACATTCGTTATTGTTTATTTGTTCGTTTACTTGATTTTATATGAAACACTTTATGATTCGATTTAATTACTCAATTATTCTATTATTCAGTTATGCAATTAATAAATTTCTTACTTATTAAATCATTTTGAATCAAGATTTATTGATTCGATTTATTCATGCACTCAAAACATTTTATTCTCCTGATCGGATATAAATTCTTCATTTATCAAGACTCGGATATCACGAGCCAATCAAAACCATTTACACCCTATTATCGAATTGGTTTTCATCTAATCATCATATCACGTTACTATATTATCAAAATATAAAGTGATTTAAATTATATTACTACACAATTTAATAATCAAATCGCTTTCTTATACTTATGGTATCATATACATAAACTATTAAACATATTTCACATATTCAACCTCAAATTTTAATCTGTTAAAAACATGTCAAACTTTGATAAAACTCATTCACACATCAAATTAACTCATTGATTTTCAATTTGGATGCTAACTTATCCTTAAGTTATAAATAACCATCAGCATAACATATTTAAGTTTCGTTTTACACAATAACTCATATGAAATGTACACAACTATCCAAATCTTCTCATGATATCCATCTTTATTAATCATAGAATGTTTTCTCAACATCAAACAACATAAATCATTTACTTTCTATAACTGTCTCATGACCACAGGTTTAGTCAAGGAGATAGCTCATGTGATATCTAAAATATAAACTCAATTTCCAAAACATAAATACAATCAATTCAATCTTGTTTATTAAGTGCTTCGCTAATAAATTCAATTCTTTTTAACCCAACTCATTGTCATAACAACAACAATCACAAACTCAAGCCTAAGCATCAACTATATGCCGTTAATCAAATTAACAATCAATCTCAACAAAATCATAGCGTCTCAAACGAGAAACTTTACATCAAAATTCACTCGTCATGCTTCACTTGCCACTACCACTATTCAGTTCAATACTCATATCATTTTGTACCCAATGTAATTGTTAGATTATCTTGTTAATAACTTGTCACGTATCATAAGACATTCCACAACAGTATATGTATTCTAATTCCAAAACCCATACTACGACGTTTGTTCAAATTTTATATCCTGCTATAGGGAATTGCTACAACTATGGAAATCCTAAACAGCTACACCATGTGTGTTCTTGATTCAATCATGTTCAACAAGCTCAAATTTTTTCAAACCTATGCTATTAAACCCTACTTTGCAGCCTCCTTAAAATATTTCAATCCAATCAACTTCAATTATTCAAATCTTTATCCATCTAATTAATCAAGTTATTACAAATCAGATAAATCAAATCAATCACAAATAAGTTTATCAAAGAGGATGTTTTTGTCATTTTTTTTTCTTCTAAACATAATTTATTTTCTCATACGTACATTATAAAAAATCTTTATTCAATTTTTAAATTTAAACAAATTTGATATTAACAGTTTATTAATTTTAAGTGATTATACTTATGCAATAAAATCTATCTTTTCTAAAGACAGCTGCCTATAATACTGTACTCCTAGTTTTTTTTTTCTCTTAACCTCATTCATCTCAATTCTTCTCACTCTCAACTCTAAGAAGTCCTTTCCTTTTCAAACTATCAAAAGTTATAACTTTTATCAAAAGACATTTTAGAAACTTTAATATTTTACTAAATCAACTCCAGAGTTCAATTCATTTTTAGCAATATTTTACACGATGTCTACCTTCTATTTATCACCAAAACGCATTAAGATTCTTGTTTTCTTTAAAAATCATGTCTTTCAAATGTTTTGTAACCCACATGATGGGACGAGTTATGTGGACCATCCGACGATCTAGGTAATTATGGAGGCCTACATAATTATTGAAACTCCTATATATAAGTGTCCTTATCGGATTTTCCTTTGGAGCGTTGTTTTGACTATTCAAAGTTCCGTGTTATGATTAATTTTAAAATTTATTTAAAATTTTTATTTCCTCAAAATTTAATGGTTTTGTTTTAATTTCGGGACGAAATTCCTTAAAGTATGGGAGACTGTAACAACTCAAGTTTTTCATTTATTATAAAATATACAATACCCGACCCATTTTCGTTTTCAGGTAATTTTTAATCAACAACACATCACATATATCAAGCTAATAGTATTTTATTATTATTGTTATTATATTTAATTAAGTTTCAAATATAGCTTTCACTTATATACAAATTTACTCTAAACTTAAGATTTTACTTATTATGTATCCACACTTAAACTTCAGGGACTTAGCTGCAAATCTGTTCATATTTATTATATTATAACCAAACCCGTTTAACCTCAACCCGTATACCCGTTTAGCTTTCTTGGACCAAAATTCTCGTGGTATTTTGTAATTGATCTGTGGTTCTGGTTCTTTGTACCATATACAAATCACCGACTCAGTTAATTAGGAAAGGAGATAATATATGATACGTATTTCTTTTTTTTAGGCCGCCTATACCCGTTTCTGATTTTACATCATAACGACGATGGTAATTCAATTAAATGGTCATACACCACCTATGAACCAGCGCGGACAATACCCCTTTAGTTAATTTAGTTATAAATGTCTGCAACAGTCTGTTCATCACCATGTTCTTTTCGTCCGTTCACCTCGTCGTTCGTCGTCGGTACGTAATATAATCAGGTAATTAATATATGGAGCATAATCATTTTCAATCTCTCATCATTAGCCCTAACATCAATTTAACAAACGTTCAACGATTTGATCAGTTGGAAAATCTAGGTTTCTTAAACTGATTTGGGATCTTGGCAATTTGTTTATAACATTTTGTTCTTCATTCTTTACCAAACTGACACCTAGCACAGCTGGTCTCGGGTGCTTTTGTTAATACTCAGAACCGCCTGAGGCGCTGGTTCGATCCTCAGCCATTCTGTTTTAGGCCTTTTATTTTTTTAAAAGCATTAAATGATTATTTTAATAGTATTAACAATAAATAAAGCGTTATTTTATTAAACCGACACTCCTAAACTAATGTATTCTTGCCGTTAAGTCCTTGTAAACTTCTTATGAACATGATTTGTGTACATATATTTATATATATAATATTTTTTGGGTTGTGTATTTATTTTAGATAAAGCTTATAACCAATCCATTTTTTTAATAAAACGTATAAAATATATTTATAACAGTTTAAATTAAATATTCATATACATATTGTTATATATTGGACCGTTTAAGATTATAGATCGCGTGGGTGAGGTGGCTTATAAGCTGAATCTTCCAGAAGAGTTAGAAGGAATTCATTCAACCTTCCATGTTTCTCACTTGAGGAAATGTCTAGCTGATGACACGTCTCACGTGCCATTGATGGACATCGAGGTTGATGAGCAACTGAACTACATTGAGCAGCCCATAGAGATTGTTGTTCACAAGGAAAAGTGGCTACGTCACAAAGTTATACCCTTAGTGAAAGTAATATGGAAGCATCGCAAAGGGTCAGATGCTACTTGGGAAGCTGAGGATGAAATGCGCAAGCTTTACCCTAGTCTTTTTAAGTAATAGTTAGGTTTTGGGGACGAAACCTCTTTAAGGAGGGAAGACTTGTAACATCCCAAAATTTCAATAAATAATATTTTATATGTTATCTCTTTTGATGGACAAGTTTACTTAAGATGGTAAATAAAATAATAATAATAAAGGAAGGTAAGATAAGTAAGCTAATTAGATGGATTAATCATGGACTAAAAAGGAAAGATGGGTCTTAGGTCTATGGGCTTAAGGGAGTATAAATACCCCTTAAACCCTAAATCTTTCCATTTACATCCATCTTATCCATCTTATTCTCCCTACACCTCCATAACACACACAAACCCTTTCCATTTTCGGCCGAAAGAGAGCAAGACAAGAACCCAAGATCGAACCTATCTAAATCCAGATAGATCTTTGATACGCAAGCTTGATACAAGATAAATATTTACAAACAAGTCAAGCCGTAACCTAAGAACATCATAAAGGTATGTTCTTGATCTTAAAGGTTACGTTTTTATGAACGGTTAGCCACGAAAATTGAACATAGACTAGATCGGGACTAGTTAAATCATAAAGCTTCAAACTTGATGATTAATATGGACGTAAAGGACTCATGGTTAGATACGTCTTATGAATGAAACCCTAGAACTAGCTTAAAGAACGTTTTAGGATTAAAGGTTCAATCTTGATGACTAGAATGGGTTAAATCTTGAAGCCGTGAGCTTAACTGGAGGTAACAAATGAAAAACGGTTAAGGTGGTTGGGCTATAGATGATTAAAAGTATAACCATGGACTGTTAATCATTATAGAATGGGTTTAAAGGTAGGTACCTGAGCTGAACGCATCAGACCAGGGGTCTCGGTGACCTGAGCCTCCGTATGGGGTTCTCGGTCATCGCGAGAACTCGGTCAACATGGGTTTTCGGACAATTGGGGTTCTCAGTGATCCAGAGTTCTCGGTCAATCATCGATTTCGGTGGCCATGTGTTCTCGGCCAAGAATATAGGTTCTCGGTCAAGAACCGGGTCTCGACCAATGCAAGGGTTTTCTGCTGGGAGTTCTCGGCCACCCAGTTTGGGCCTGAACTAAGCTAAACCCAGATACTGTAATGGGCCGTTGGGCCTGACTTAGCTCAGTCCACAAATTAAGCCCATGTTCTGTTTAAAACAAACAAGCCCAATATCTTAAGATAAATAACAAGCCCAACTTAGAAAATGATTTAAAGTGTTAATGGAAAATGCGTTAAGACGGTTAATGAAAATAAAATTTTTCCAAGCTAACCTGGCAGCTTAACCCCAGCCAGGGGCTCTGCCCCTTGGACCCTTCTAGGGGATACCGCCCCTAAAATCCCGCTACCATGGGCGCTGCCACCGGACCACCATTCGTTGTGGGTAATAATTAAACTAGAAAGATGATATGGATAGTGATAGTTAATTGATACGTGTAATTGTTATACAGTTAGTCGTGAACTGCTTAAGAAGGGAATAACGATAAACGGTGAACGCAACCGAATTCAGGTGGTTTCTAGCCCCATTTCCTTGTTATGTTTTTCGGGGATGTGAGCAAACTCGATGTGAATGTTAATACGCTTACCTTAAATGGTAAGTGTATGTCTTGATGATGAATGTGATAGTTATGAATGTAAGCTTGACAGTACGTGAACGACCTTCGGGTAATGCACGTATTGTTAAGACAAGTATAGTGTGGTATGTACGATATGTGTATATGAATAAGGAAGTACGTACGGCCATGATATGTACGATATTAAATGTATGGATGTGATAATGGAGACGGTAATGAAAGGTAAGGTAAGGTTAAAGGATTGCATACCCTAATAATATATGCTAAGGTTAGAGGGTTGCATACCCTAATAATATATGCGAAGGTTAAAAGGGTTGCATACCCTAATAATATATGCGAAGGTTAAATGGTTGCATACCCTAATAATATATGCGAAGGTATAGGGCGTAATGTTCTTTAAAACGTAAGGTATAGTTATGCAAGTATGAAAGTATGACGTATGTATGAAAGTATGTAGTTATGAATATGTTATATGTGGTATGATTAACTAGAACTCACTCAGCGTAGCTGACTTTTAGTATGCACGCAGGTGAGTAGAATGAGGCAGCTGGCTTGAGCGGAGGCACATGGAAGAAGAGTAAAGAGTCTGGCATCTGAAGACCTAGGACGTTTTTTTTTAAATAATGTTTTTGATTCGAAAGACAATATGTTCGTTGAAGACAAAGTTATGGATCTGATTGTAATGTTTATGAAAGTTTTTAATATTCTGCGAATGTTTTATTTATCTCTGATATTTAGAACTACGTTTATGAGTAAATCCAACGTCCAGAGTAGGGCACCGGTAACGGGGCCTTACAAGTTTGTATCAGAGCAAAGTTCGAGAGATCTGAGCATCCTACATGCTCAAACTCGAACAGAGAATGGGATTTAAGTAATGAAAAGGAAGAAGATGTCAGTCCAAGAATGCCATGTGTTGCTCAAGCAAGCCCAGTAAAGGTAAAGTGTATGATTGAATAATGTATGTTAATATTAGAGATAGGATTGATTAATTTCCCTGATTGATTAACTGTTTAAAGTAGAACCAGCACAAATAGACTCATAAGGGGAAGTGTATAGGACACGGAAAGTAACGTGATCAGCTAATCACAACCGGCCACAGTTACTACCTGTTAGCCTTACTATCCTTGTACTAAACAGTTCCTTGAGTGATGATGTTTGTGTTTTTCCATATAGAATACGAATGGCTGGAGCTAAGAAAGTTGTTGGAAGAGGAGGACGTACGGGACGTCGTGATAGGCCACGCGTTGTTCGAGAACCGTCAGTAGGAGCAGCTACTAACGCTGAGGGAGAAGGAAGTGCAGCCGGTGGGAATCCGAGTAACAACGAGGGAGTTCAACTGGACCCCGCAATTTAAACGGCCATTGCTCAAGCGGTAGTGGCTGCTGTGAAAAACATGAATGCTGAAGGGTCTGCTGGAGGCCGCGAAAGAACCGCTGAAAGGGCAGGAGGGGATGGTAGGAAAGATGATGAATGGGAAAGAGAGGCTTCGAGTGTGGTAAGGTCTGTGAAGGTTGATAATAGAAAGAGGGGCTGAGGTGGGTGCATCTATAAGTCCTTCAAGGGTTGTGACCCGCCGAAACTGGCTAGTTTGGGAGACGCAATCGCTACCCTTCAATGGATAACCGCCATGGATAAAATTATCCGAATCAGCGAGTGCCGTCCCGACCAAGTCGTCGGTTATGCCACCCAATCATTTGGGGATAAAGCTATGTATTGGTGGGAGAGTGTGGAGCAGAGGAAGACCCGGATGAGATTAAAGCTCTAAAGTGGGAGGATCTGAAAGAGTTAGTGATGAAGAGATTCTGTGCTGATGCCGAAGTTGTAAGGGCGAAGATGAAGTTCCTGAACCTGAAAGCTGGAACGATGATACATCGTGAGTATACCACCGAGTTCAACAGAATGTCTAGGTTGGTACCCGATATGGTTAACTCGGAGGCTAAAAAGATCAAGTGCTATGTGAGAGGATTGCCACAGAGAGTCTGCACGCTAGTCAGGACGAGTAAACCTGCTACCTTTGACTCTGTTGTTGAACTCGCGGAGATGGTTTATGCAGACCTGGCTGCGGATGATGTTGTGGTGGAAGAAGAAAAGAAGGATAAGAAGTGGGTTGCTCCTGTTAAACGACCCGGTACTCAGTTGTGGAAACCCAATGATAAGAAGCAGAAAGTGTGGGAGAAGAGATCGTGCAAGACGTGTGGAAAGATGCATGGGGGTGAGTGTAAGTGGGGTAAAGGATCGGATGTTTGTTATAAATGTGGGAAGGCGCATGGGGGAGAGTGCAAAGTCGGGTCAAACGCTTGCTATAAGTGCGGGAAGGTGGGGCACTATGCTCATGAGTGCAGTGAGAAACCGGCATGTTTCCGGTGTTGTAAGACAGGCCACATGGCTAGAGAGTGTACCGAAGCTGGAGGAAACGGAAAGAAAGATGCTGAACCATCAAGGCCAAAGACCAGAGACTACATGTTGACCCAATAGCAAGCCAAGCAGATTCCAAATCTCGTCACTGGTACGTTTCTAGTAAGCGGTATTTCCGCTTCAGTATTATTCGATTCAAGTGCGAACAAAAGTTTCGTAGCCACACCATTTAGTAAATTAGCTAAAATGAAATGTTGCCGAGTGTCTTAAACTTTTATAGTAGAAACCGCTAGTGACACTTTGGTTAAGATAATGAGAATGGTTAGGGACTGTAAGATAGAGTTAGAGGGACACGAGTTCCCTGTTACTTTGTATGTTATGACCTTATGAGGGTTCGATGTGGTTTTGGGAATGGATTGGTTATCAGATTTTGAAGGTCAGATAGTATGTAAGAGTAGGATAATAAGGTTAAAGTCCTTGGATGGTAGTGAGGTGACGTTTATGGTGATAAGGAAAGTTCTGGGCTTAATGTCATTTCGATGATAAAAGCCGAAGGTTTATTACGACGTGGATGCGGTGCCTACCTGGCGTATGTTGTCAACGCTACGGCCGAGACAAAGGAAATGAAAGATGTTCCTATCGTGCGCGACTACCCAGAAGTATTCCCTGAGGATCTTCCGGGATTGCCACCGGAGTGAGAGATAGAATTCCAGATAGATTTAGTACCAGGAGCCCAACCCGTCGCGAAAGCGCCTTACCGTCTGGCACCATCCGAGATGAAAGAATTGATGTCCCTACTGCAAGAACTCCTAGACAAGGGTTTTATTAGACCCAGTGTTTCCCCGTGGGGCGCACCGGTATTGTTCGTGAAGAAGAAGGATGGAAGTATGAGAATGTGCATAGACTATCGCGAGTTGAACAAGCTTACGGTAAAGAATAGATATCATCTGCCAAGGATTGATGATCTGTTTGACCAACTGCAAGGTTCAAGTTGGTTCTCACGGATAGATCTCAGATCAGGCTATCATCAGTTGAAGGTGAAAGAGGCAGGCATCCCTAAGACAGCGTTTCGGACACGGTATGGACACTACGAGTTCCTCGTAATGTCATTAGGTCTAACGAATGCTCCCGCAACATTTATGGACATGATGAATAGGGTGTGTCGGCCAATGTTGGATAAGTCAGTTATCGTCTTCATCGATGATATATTGATTTATTCCAGAAGCGAGTCTGATCATGCTGAGCATCTGAGAGAGGTATTGGAGACTCTGAATAAAGAGAAGTTGTACGCTAAGTTCTCAAAATGTGCATTCTGGTTACGAGAAGTGTAATTCTTAGGTCACGTGATAAATCCTGAAGGGATTACCGTGGACCCAGCTAAGATTGAGGCGATAATGAATTGGAAGACTCCACAGAATCCGACTGATATACGAAGCTTCTTAGGGTTAGCTGGCTACTATAGGAGATTCATCGAAAGTTTCTCCAAGATAGTAGTACCGTTGACCGGTATAACCTGAAAATCGATATTATTCAGTTGGGGTAAGTTTCAAGAAGAAGCTTTTCAGGAGTTAAAGAAAAGACTCACGCAAGCTCCAATCCTTGCTTTACCCGATGGAGACGAGGACTTGGTTATTTGTACTGATACTTCGTATCGTGGGTTAGGTTGCGTGTTGATGCAACGAGGAAAGGTGATAGCTTACGTGTCTAGACAGTTGAAAGTCCATGAGAGTACTTATTTGACGCATGATTTAGAGCTAGCAGCAGTAGTGCATGCCTTAAAGATATGGAGGCATTACCTGTATGGTACTAAGTGTACCATCTACACAGATCATAAGAGTTTAAAGTACTTCTTTGAGCAGAAAGAATTGAACATGAGGCAGATAAGGTGGTTAGAATTTATAAAGGATTACGACTGCTATATTAAGTACTACCCTGGCAAAGCTAATGTGGTCGCCGACGCACTAAACCGTAAGAATGAGGAAGTCCTTGCAACAGTGAAGTCATACCAGCTTATTATGAATTCAAGCCTTTTCGAAGAAATCATCAAAGTACAATCAGAGGTGCTAGTAGACGAGAAGTTAGTAAAGAAAGAAAGAGTTTACGGCCAACAAGATGAGCTAATGGAAAACAGTCATGGTGTTAAGACTAGGTTTGACCGTATGTGGATCCCACGCCATGGAGATCTCAGAGGTCGAATCTTAGATGAAGCTCATAAGTCAAGATATTCGATTCACCCAGGAGCTACGAAGATGTACCAAGACTTGAAAAGAGACTACTGGTGGCCAGGAATGAAGAATGATGTAGTAGATTATGTCAGTAAGTGCTTAACTTGTTTACAAGTCAAAGCCGAACATCAGAAGCCTTATGAAAAAGTGCAACCGCTCGAGATTCCTGAGTGGAAATGGGAACACATCACCACAGATTTCATAACTAAGCTACCTCGTACAGCTAAGCATCATGATACCATCTGGGTGATTGTGGATCGTTTGACCAAGAGTGCTCACTTTCTGCCCATAAGAGAGGCAATCTCATCAGAAACGTTAGCAAGCTTGTTCATTAAAGAGGTTGTAACCAAGCATGGAGTACCGTTATCAATTGTGTCTGATAGAGATACTCGGTTTACTTCGAGGTTTTGGAAAAAGTTTCATGAATCTATGGTAACGAGATTGAACATCAGTACGGCGTATCATCCTCAAACATACGGACAGTCTGAAAGGACGATCCAAACCCTTGAGGATATGCTACGTGCTTGTGTTTTAGATTTTGGTGGAAGTTGGGATAATCATCTGCATCTGGCAGAGTTCTCTTATAACAACAGTTACCATTCAAGTATTGGTATGCCACCATTTGATATGCTTTATGGAAGACGATGTAAGACTCCCTTGTGTTGGGGAGAGATTGGCCAGAAAGAAATGGGAAGTCTAGAAGTGGTTCAAGAGACATCTTCAAAGTTTGATCAGATAAAGGCCAGAATGAAAGCTGCTCAAGACAGGCAGATGTCGTATGCTGATAAAAGGCGACGACCGATTGAGTTCAACATTGGTGACAATGTGATGCTCAAGGTCTCGCCTTAGAAAGGAATCATTCGATTCAGAAAGAGAGGAAAGTTAAGTCCAAGGTACATTGACCGTTTAAGATTTTAGATTGTGTTGGTGAAGTAGCTTATAAGCTGGATTTACCCGATGAGCTAGAAGGAATTCATTCAACCTTCCGTGTTTCTCATCTGAGAAATGTCTGGCTGACGACACGTCCCACGTGCCATTGATGGACATTGAGGTTGATGAACAGTTGAACTATATTGAACAACCGATCGAGATAGTGGACCGCAAGGAGAAGCAACTTCATCATAAGGTTATACCCATAGTAAAGGTGATATGGAAGCACCGCAAGGGATCGGATGCCACTTGGAAAGCTGAGGATGAGAAGCGCAAGTTTTACCCTAAACTATTTATGTAATAGTTCTCTTTAAGGAGGGAAGACTTGTAACATCCCAAAATTTCAATAAATAATATTTTATATGTTATCTCTTTTGATGGACAAGTTTACTTAAGATGGTAAATAAAATAATAATAAAGGATGGTAAGATAAGTAAGCTAATTAGATGGATTAATCATGGACTAAAAAGGAAAGATGGGCCTTGGGTCCATGGGCTTAAGGGAGTATAAATACCCCTTAAACCCTAAATCTTTCCATTTACATCCATCTTATCCATCTTATTCTCCCTACACCTCCATAACACACACAAACCCTTTCCATTTTCGGGCGCAAGAGAGAAAGACAAGAATCCAATATCGAACCTATCTAAATCCGGATAGATCTTTGATACGAAAGTTGGATACAAGATAAAGGTATGTTCTTGATCTTAAAGGTTATGTTCTTGATCTTAATGGTTACGTTTTTATGAACGGTTAGCCATGAAAATTGAACATAGACTAGATCGGGCCTAGTTAAATCATAAAGCTTCAAACTTGATGATTAATATGGACGTAAAGGACTCATGGTTATATACGGCTTATGAATGAAACCCTAGAACTAGCTTAAAGAACGTTTTAGGATTAAAGGTTCAATCATGATGACTAGAATGGGTTAAATCTTGGAGCCGTGAGCTTAACGGGAGGTAACAAATGAAAAACGGTTAAGGTGGTGGGGCTATAGATGATTAAAAGTATAACCATGGACTGTTAATCGTTATAGAATGGGTTTAAAGGTAGGAACCTGAGCTGAACGCATCTGACCAGGGTCTCGGTGACCTGAGCCTCCGTATGGGGTTCTCGGTCAACGCGAGAACTCGGTCAACATGGGTTTTCGGCCAATTGGAGTTCTCGGTGATCCAGAGTTCTCGGTCAATCATCGATTTCAGTGGCCATGTGTTCTCGGCCAAGAATATAGGTTCTCGGTCAGGAACCGGGTTCTCGGCCAACGCAAGGGTTTTCTACTGGGAGTTCTCGGCCACCCAGTTTGGGCCTGAACCCAGCTGAACCCAAATACTGTAATGGGTCGTTGGGCCTGACTTAGCTCAGTCCGCAAATTAAGCCCATGTTCTGTTTAAAACAAACAAGCCCAATATCTTAAGATAAATAACAAGCGCAACTTAGAAAATGATAAAGGGTTAATGGAAAATGCGTTAAGACTGTTAATGAAAATAAAATTTTTTCAAGCTGACCTGGCAGCTTAACCCCAGCCAGGGGCTCTGCCCCTTGGACCCCGCTAGGGGATACCGCCCCTAAATTCCCGCTACCATGGGCGCTGCCCCCGGACCACCGTTCGTTGTGGGTAATAATTAAACTAGAAAGATGATATGGATAGTGATAGTTAATTGATACGTGTAATTGTTATACAGTTAGTCGTGCACAGCTTAAGAAGGGAATAACGATAAACGGTGAACGCAACCGAATTCAGGTGAGTTTCTAGCCCCATTTCCTTATTATGTTTTTCGGGGTTGTGTGCAAACTCGATGTGAATGTTAATACACTTACCTTAAATGGTAAGTGTATGTCTTGATGATGAATGTGATAGTTATGAATGTAAGCTTGACAGTACGTGAACGACCTTCGGGTATTGCACGTATTGTTAAGGCAAGTATAGTGTAGTATGTACGATATGTGTATATGAATAAGGAAGTACGTACGGCCATGATATGTATGATATTAAATGTATGGATGTGATAATGGAGACGGTAATGAAAGGTAAGGTAAGGTTAAAGGGTTGCATACCCTAATAATATATGCTAAGGTTAGAGGGTTGCATACCCTAATAATATATGCGAAGGTTAAAAGGGTTGCATACCCTAATAATATATGCGAAGGTTAAAGGGTTGCATACCCTAATAATATATGCGAAGGTTATAGGGCGTAATGCTCTTTAAAACGTAAGGTATAGTTATGCAAGTATGAAAGTATGAAGTATGTACGAAAGTATGTAGTTATGAATATGTTGTATGTGGTATGATTAACTAGATCTCACTCAGCGTAGCTGACTTTTACTATGCACGCAGGTGAGTAGAATGAGGCAGCTGGTTTGAGCGGGGGCACATGGCAGAAGAATAAAGAGTCTAGCATCTGAAGACGTAGGACTTTTTTTTTAAATAATGTTTTTGATTCGAAAGACAATATGTTCGTTAAAGACAAATTTATGTATCTGATTGTAATGTTTATGAAAGTTTTTAATATTCCGCGAATGTTTTATTTATCTCTGATATTTAGAACTGCGTTTATGAATAAATCTAACGTCCAAAGTAGGGCACCGGTAACGGGGCCTTACACTTTCCATCATGCTCATCTGATAGAGTCCTTGCTTGCATTTACCCACCCTAATCAACTTCTTAGAGTTCAAGACCTGTATTACACAAAATTAAAGAAAAAACGTAACAACACAATGCAAATCATTAGTTAAACGACTTACAGATCAAAGAATATAACTAAACGATGGGACGTGTAAAACATTCTTAATTCGAATTCCATTGGATAGGATGCATGACCCTTTTCCTTCCACTAGAGAGAATGTATTGTTGGGTTTAGTACCGGGCAACTCACATGTATTTTTAAGATCATTATTAAACCAATAGAGCCTGTGAGTTATGTGATCGGTAACACCCGAATCCACAACCCACTTGTTACAAGTGTCGAATTTGCCTTCCATGTTTGCGATGGGTGGGGCCTCGCATTTAATTGAAGCGTCTTCATGAACAAATATTCTGAGGAATTGTTGGTATTGTTCGTTGTTTAAACCGGGAATATGGTTGTTCTCTGCTTCCACACAAGGCACTTTCGCCTTAGGTTGTTCTATCTTTATTGACATACTTTTCTTCTTGCATCTTATTATATTTCTAACGGTCTGTTGTGATTGAGCCAAGGCTAAAATCAACTACTTCACAAAAATATAAAGACCACCCCTATAATTTTTATTTTTCTTGTGTTTGCGTCAACCAAGAAACAGTGGTATATCAATTATTCAAACCACTACAATCATTCACAATGGTATATGTGCACTCTTTGAGAACATCAAATTAATCCAATACAATTGGTAATAATAAGATGTTTGGTATACCAATAATTGAGTTGTAGATGACGATAGGATTCTTTATTCTTGTGTGGTGGCAGCCGTGATGTTCAACTGTGGTCGCGGCTATGTTATTTAGGGTTTAGGTTCATTCGAGCGATACCTGCTCTAATACCATAAAGAATTCAATAGGTTTTTATATTTTTATAATATATATCATCAATACCCAAAGGGTATAAATACAAACACATAATAATAAATAAGAAAAACATCACAAATTAATATATTTTCTATATGGTTTTGTTTTCAGCATAGACATTATTCAACTACCAATCCAATATTATTTCACCATTAATGAAACATTAGCAACGAATTATTAGCTACAATAATATGAGATTGTTTCTCCACGTGATACATATTAACACGAACAATATTAGTGAGATCAATCAACGAGACACACCATAACTTTAATTTCTACAACAATCACGTAAATGATGTATACACAAAAAGCACCTATTATACGTGCTCGGCTGACGTACTCTTCGCCAGATACGATAAGAATAAGATCAAAATAAATGATATGGAGATGATGAAGCCTATGAACCAATTTGATGATGCTTTATCTGATAATCGGTGATGGTTTATGGTTTAATGAAGAACGTTTGGTGATGACTTAGAATGAAAAAAATCAGTGGCGTAACCCTAATATCATGAGCGATGTTTGTGTAAAACCACAAAAGAGGGAGAGGTTATGCTAAAGCGGGAGTGGGAAGTAAGTATAGCAGAATATGAGAGTGTGTAACCTCCCTAAATTGCGGCTTCTAGAAGAAATTTTCGGTATTTGAATGTTGATAACAAAAGTTGACTTTGAAGGACCGTGATTGTCCTAAAAGTTGATCACTTTATTCCACGTGAACATTATAATATATTTTTTTTTTTTTTTTGAAAATTGACTTTCATAAATAACAAACACCACCAACGACTATCACCAAGACGGAGAAAGACGCCGAAAGCCAAAAACCAAAAACAACAATCACGTTACATCAAATAAACACCATCTTTTCCAATCCACTATCCTTATCTTAGATCTATTTTTGTACCAAAGAAAACCCAAAGAGTTTATATCCGCAACCATTTCTACCACCTTAGTGTTCTTGCCCGAAAAAATCTTTTCATTCCTAGCCCGCCAAATCCTCCAACAAGTAATGATGACAATGCCATGAATAATCAATCTCTTGTTCCCCGTCGCACCACTAACCTTATGCACTTCCACCAGATCATTGACATGGAAAACAAAAGATCTAGGTATGTTGCACCATGAACCAATCGCATTCCAAACGGCCATAGAAATGAAACACCCGGTTAACAAGTGCTCGAGCGATTCCTCATTACTCTCACATAAAGCGCAACTATGATCATCACAATGCAAATGACGTCTAGCTAAAGCCTCCTTGGTTGGAAGAGAATCCAGAACGGCCCTCCACATAAAAATATTACATTTTTTCGGGACCCAATCGCTCCATTGAAAACCGAAACTCCCAGCATCCACAACGGACTGCACCATCCAACTTTTAATCGACGAAACCTCGAACTCTTTGCAGCTACCAACCGCCCAAGACCATGAATCTTCACGGTCAACCATCACCACCCCTTGAAGGAGATCTTCCAACTCTTGCTTCTCGATCACCTCCTGTTGGGAGCAAGGAGCTCTAAGCCAATCCCACACAATGCGACGAGAGGATCCAGTGACCACCAACCGATCTGCTAACAAGACATTTTTATGTTTTTCTACCGCATATAAGGACGGATACTTGTCCATAATCGGCGCCGAACCCAACCACAAATCCATCCAAAACCGAACTTGGCGACCATTCCCAACTGTGGCCCGGATCACTCTATTAAAACCCACACCATCAACCTTAAATTTGTTCCAAAACATAACACAATTCTTCCAAACCCCGGGAACCCCATTATTAACCGGAGCAAGCCCCCAACCGCTCGAGGACCCGTGAATAGACAACACTACTCTTCTCCACATCGCGTGATGATCGTTTAGAAATCTCCCAAGCCATTTAGTAATCAGCGCTTGATTATTAACCTCTAAACGAGCGATACCTAAACCCCCTTCTTTTATAGGTTTGGTGACTACCTCCCAAGCCACCCATGACATCTTCCTCACTTCATCCGAACCACCCCATAAAAACCTTCTCATCAAAGCTTCTAAATCATTGGTAACCTTCTTGGGTGCCTTAAAAAGCGAAAAATAATAAGTGGGAAGACTATCCAGCACCGATTTAATAAGGGTTAACCGACCGGCAATAGATAACGAATTAACTTTCCATTTAGAAAGCCTTTTCTTG
Organism: Bidens hawaiensis; assembly: GCF_021521415.1. NCBI lineage: Eukaryota > Viridiplantae > Streptophyta > Magnoliopsida > Asterales > Asteraceae > Bidens > Bidens hawaiensis. The sequence goes on along the minus strand of NW_027495290.1, from coordinate 111,951 downwards.
AACTTGGACACAACCGGTTCCCAATTAACCACCCTATTCATGTTAGCGCCAACCATAATCCCTAGATAAGAAAACGGGATTCTACCCGGCTTACAACCCATGAAACCAGCTTGGATATCGATCTCACCATCTTCTACACCTACTCCAAATAACACTGATTTATGGAGATTAATCTTTAGCCCCGAACACAAGTAAAATATGCGAAGAATACGTTTCAAGTTATCAAAATTAAAAGAAGACCACTCTCCCATAATCATAGCATCATCCGCATACAAAAGATGGGATAAAGTAGGACCTTCATTAGGAAGAGTAATACCATGAAATGCACCTATATCACAGGCTTGTTTCAACATACCTGAAAAAGCCTCCATCAGAATAATAAAAAGAAAAGGCGATAGCGGGTCACCTTGACGAATGCCTTTATGACACCCAAATTCGAATGTAGGAGAACCATTAACAAGAACAGATGATCTGGTCGCCAACAAAATACCACTAATCCAATCACACCAGACCGAAGGAAAACCCATCTGAGAAAGAACCGACAACAAGAACTCCCAATTCACATTATCATAGGCTTTATCGAAGTCAATCTTGAATATAAAAATTCTTCTCTCCCTCTTCTTAGCCCAAGCAATAACCTCATTAGCCACCAAAGGGCCATCAAGAATATATCTCCCGGATAAGAAAGCCGACTGATGCTCTGAGACAATCTTATTCATAACCGTTTTGAGTCGATTCACTAACACCTTCGACACAGTCTTTAAAATACAACCAATGAGACTTATCGGTCTAAAATCCCCCAAAGATGACGGATTATTTACCTTAGGAATTAAGGTGATAAAAGACGATCCAACCTCCGAGCAAAAACTTTTAACACTATGAAAATGATCAAGAATATCCGCAAAATCCTTCTCGAACAACTCCCAAAAAAACCGAATGAACCTAAAATTAAAACCATCCGGCCCAGGAGCTTTGTCACTACCGCATTCAAAAACCGCCTTCTTGATCTCATGCACGGAAAAATCACTGATCAAAAAATCCGCCTCCACCGAAGACAAGACCGAAAACCCATAAATAATTAGACGCAATTGTTTATGGCCTACATCCCATACATAATAAACACGTGATCCAACATATTGTGTTAAGGCTTAGACCCGGGGAACATATAATGTGTTAGTGAGTCAATTTATGTTCAAAGATCCTCGTATGCGGCTTTTATGAAAAAGTATAATAGGTAGTGGCGGAAACAAAAAAAACTTCCTAGGGAGATTAAAAAGAGGTTCGGAGGTTCAAATCTCACCTAGGATATTGATGAGTGTATATGTTAGTGGTTGTTCAAAACAAAGTGTTGGCTAACACGGTGTCGCTCTGCTGCAAGCCAAGGCAGAAATGCGTAATGCTACGATGAGTATTTGGTAATATGATTTAAAAGCATGAGAGTAAAATAAGTACTTTCTTAAAGATTTGTTTGCAATGTTAGCGGAAACAGAAATTGATTATTGAATACAATAACTCAAGGTCTCATTTCAAGAAAAGCAAAACCATCCCATGAAAATGTAACTGGGAACAAGTTCATCTCATCAACATGTATGGTGATCCGCAAAATCGTATATTTTTAGCGAGCGTGCACTTTTGAAGACCACGAAAGAACCTTTTCAAGAATTATGTTGATTAAGAGTTAACCCACTGGGTTATCTCTGATGCAGCCTGCGTGTATATCTCATCATAATGAAACGTCTCCATAAATTTGTCACAAGCATTTGCCTAATTAATATTGCAAAAAAAGGAAACGAAATTAGTTAAATGTATAATATGACAGACGTATTAAACATTGCTTACTTGGGCATGAATCATAAACAAGCTCCTATATTCATCAGAAGAGATCTCAGCTGAAACAATCTCTAGCTTGTACTTCTCCAACACGAAGCAAATTGCGGTAAGTAGCCCAGGCTTAAGGACTGAGCAAACGGCAATTTGCGCATCTTTGCCACACACGTTTAATGTGACATTTGAAGAAATCCATGTTTGAAAACCCTGTGGTGAGTTTAATGGGAAGGATAATGAGGTTGAGCCAGACGCAGACACTTTCCCAATGTTACCGGATGAGGAACCCTGATCAGCTAAAAACGATTCCCTAGTGATTTTGGTGGATGGACCATAGGGCATTTCTAGCTTCTTTGTTTCAAGCTTTTTAAGGGTTTGTTCCACGGTTTTGATGTAGTTTATAGCCTCATCAACGACTGTAGCTTTGTCCGCCTGAAATAAGAGAGTAATTTATATTGAGTTAGAAAACACAGTAAGTTGCTTTAAAAATCCCTTAGAAATTACAATCCTTAAATTGCTTTATTGTTATGTATAGAAAAATTGTGTATCTATCCCCAGTTATCCAACAAATTAAATTGTGAAGTAAATACTGAAGCTTAAATGAGAAAGTGGTTTTAGTTAATATTTTTTAACGCTTTGTTTAGCTTATTGTCTTCTAGAATTTTTGTGGATCAAGAATCGGTTAGGGTAGGGTAGTTTATCGTGGGACTGTGGGAGGATTGGCGGGGTATCAATTTGTAATTGTGTGCGTATAATTAATGTATCTGTGTTTTGTGTGATTTGGTGGCTGTAAATATTTTGGCTGACTTTGCCTATCGTTTATAATATATACCTTTTAGTTGGTTGTTAAATAAAAAAGAAAAAAAAAACTTATTTTATTTTTAAATACAAAATAAGATGGATGATGAATGCTTATCAATGAGAAGAAAATTAATTTATTTAATTATCTTATATTAAATAATATTTTTTTATATATAAGGGTGTCAATTGTGTTTGGTTGGAGGGATGACGGATTGAACTGTATAACCTGAATATGACCCATATTAATTCGTGTACAAAACATCAATCTAACTCACAAACACTTAAAAACGTGTAATTAACCAGAAAACTATTAGTTTAGCTCATTTATTTGAGCATATACTAAAACTATAACTTATATTTTTTCAGTTTCACAATGAGTTTTTAGTAACTTATATATATACCAATAACATCAGTATTTCTTTAACGGTAAGACATCACCTTACTTGACATGGTAATCTAAAAAACTTCCAACAAATAAAAAGCACCCAGAGTACTAATTTTATAACTTAATCAGATTACAGGCATCGATTTTAGGTTGAGATGGACAAGCAAATTAAGCTTTTTAATCTTAATTTTCTATTGCTTTTCATAATTTGTATTAGGCATTTTGGCAAGAAAAATACAAAAAGAATATATATATTTTTTAAATCTATAATATATATAAAGGAAAAAAATCTCTCTAATTGCTTCATAAATTTTCTCGAGTCACCCGATTGCTTTATTTGTAAATGGAGATTTCTCATGCATTTGACCCGAGTTCATGGGTATGGGTCTCATCAAACCCTGATTGCCCTTAAATGGGTTATAACATCTCATTGAATTAAAAATTAATCTCACTAAATATTTGATGTGAAAATCCTATAAAATAATGATATACAAAAAATTAATATCTGATTTTTTTGAAAGATATTATTATAATTAAGAAACAATTTTATGATAAAAATAAATAAACGGGTCTTGAGTCTCACCAAACTCATATAGCTTTTAAATCGGGTTATAACATCTCTTTTATTTGTAAAACTTTTAATTATTAAACCATAAGTATATTATTAACTTCATACAATAAATAAAATAACATTTAAAAAATATATAAATATTAAAACAAATAATATAAAACCCCGTAATAAGGGATAGAAACTAGTGTAGATATAATTTTTGCTTTGAGTCGATCTTAAAAATATTTGATTACTTGATCAAAAGATCATTTGCATGTGAATTGAAAACTAAATTCAGTCTACATTTTTTTTCTAAAAATGTTGCAACTCTAAAACATATTTAAGGTGCTTAATGATTTTTTCTAATTATTAATTAAACATGCAACATGCTACATTTTTAAATAAAATAAAAAAATATTTTATGTGTTGATATGAAAGTAATTAAAAAGTATAAATGAAAATTTTTAATTTTTATAATTATATTATTATAGCCAATAAACTTTATATAATTAACAGTTACAAAATTAAGTGAACAAATAGTATGCGTTATATGCATCAATCTCTCATGTGAAAAACAAATTTTAACAAAAAAACAAATACAAGCATATAACATATAAAAACACAAAAGGTCCCTTTAATAGAATATGTGGTCTTAAATCTCGGATTTATAATATTCCGACATATGACATCTTTCTGAAACAACTTTGAATCCGAGGTTTTATATAACGGATTTGCAACTTCGAGAAAAAACTGAATCCGGTAAATGCACTTTTATATAAGAAAACAGTAGATTAGTTTAATAAATATTTTATAAATGTGGAAGGGGGATTCATCGTCGATCAGTTATATACCTTGTCTAGACGAGCTTAAATAACACTTGCTCAATATCAGATAAAATTGATGAAGTTATATATTTTTCCATTTATACCCACATCAACTTTAATTTGAAATTTTGAAAGTATTTTTTTTAACAGCCATTTAGATTACTGACGGGTCACTTACCAATCCAATCATTTTCATTTCAACCTTAGAAAGAAACCTAGCAAAGGTGAATTTTGAATTTTCGATGGTACTTACATCTTAAAAAATGTTTTGTGGTTTAATTTCTTACTAAGATATGGTAAAAATAGATAAAATTATTTGATATGACAGACTACATATAGAACCCATATATATAAGATTTCAAATGTGACAATTAGAGAACATATATATAATGAAAGAAGAAATAATAGACATGAAGATTCTGAAATTAAATTGATACCTTATGAGGGAGTTGAGGCAATAAGGCATGAAGTTGATGGAACATATCTCTCATTTTCTTTCTCCTTTCTCTCTCGGTCCAAATATGCAAGTCATGGTCACTTGGCACAAGCTCTCCTTTTGCCTTATCAGGACTCACCTCGGTGTCATCCTCGGTTTTGATCTCTTTTTTTATCTCCAAGGTATCGCCATTTTGTTTGTTACCACCACCAATAGCTGTTGCAGCCACTTCTTGCCCACCGCCACTTGAACGGCCACTAGAGTTTCCAGACATGACGACCCAAGGATAAGTGTCCCAGAAAAACCCTTCTTGGCCTACCCCTTTAACCATATTTGATTGATCTATATATGCAATGGAGAGAGACAAAGAGAGGAGAGATTAAGGAACTAGGAAGTAAAAGCGTGTTAAAGGAAATGTTGATTAGAAAAAATTGGCTTTTTCTAGGTAGCAATTATCTGACACTCTATCTCGTGTTTTGTGAATTAACTAAAGTTTGTAAAATTGACGAGATGAGAAATACAAATGTATGGATAGATTCCTTTAGTAGAGCCCAAAATGCCTTAAGCCATGGCCGTTTTCTACTTTTCAAGTAATAACTAATTATTATTAAAAAACTTATAACATAGTGATATCAATGTGTAACTTATTATGAGAGAGAGAGAGGGCTCAAGTCACATCGAACAAAAGTGTAGGTTTAAGAGTATGATTAATAATAATAATAATAATAATAATAATAATAATATATTCTAGGCTAATTGGTTTGGTTATTACCTCATACATAGTTACTTAAACCGGCTAGGAACATAAAATTAGTGTATATAAAAAACACTTTACAATTATGCTTAGAGCATCCACAATACGGGGTTTGTGGATAATAATAATAATATATTCTAGGCTAATTGGTTTGGTTATTACCTCATACATAGTTACTTAAACCGGCTAGGAACATAAAATTGGTGTATATAAAAAACACTTTACAATTATGCTTAGAGCATCCACAATACGGGGTTTGTGGATAGTTTGTTGATATGACAGGGGACAAACGAGAAGATGCAAACGAGGGCATTGTGGGGGTTGTTCGTGAGGAATGTTTGTGGATAGGGTTTGTGGTGGTTTTGTGTTGTGATAAAAGTAAGAGTTTCTAAAAAATGTTTGGAATCTGATATCTTTTGATACAACAATTTGTATAGATTTGGCATTGTGGTGGATGCTCTTATTGCTAGATGGAAGGCCGGTGCTATTAGTACAATAACTACATAATTTTGTTAAATATGTTAAAAGTTATGTATATTAAGAAAATAGTGATTTGCATTATTTCTTTATATTTTATGTATATCATTTATACTTGAATTAATATGTTTCTGGTATAATTTAACCGTACTATTCTGTTTCTTTTTATTGTATTTGTATACGTAGTATTTTCATAACAATTATTACCATAAATATATAAAAACATGATTGCCCGGCATTATTATCATTATAATTATTACTATTGTTATAAATATCTATAGTATTAAATATTGCTGTAATTGTCAAAAAAAAAAAGTTAAAAAAATACATTCGTTCACATGATCCGTCTACGGTAAAATAATATTTGTTCTCATCTATTTTTCTTAATTTAAGATTTTAGACAGCTAAGAATGTGATCATCACGACTGTGAGAGACGAGCGTTACACATTGATATGCAATGCCTACAAGTATTTACAAAAATATGTAATGATGGATTAGAGATGCCATAAAACCGTTCTTTACAATAAAACTCCTGAATTTAGTGTTTTTTATAAAGATAAAGTTCATGTGATAATCTTAAGTTTGTTTGGAATATTAACATAAATATATTTTCTAAATTTTATTTAATAAGAAAATGGATTAATCTATAAAATAGTAACTTATTTTTGAAATTGTTCCAGTCAAGTCACTCATAAAATGTTTTGTTATAATCAGGTCACTAGAGTTTACTTTGTTCTAATTCTAGATATTTTACCTGGATAGTAGGTTATGTAGATTTTTTTTCATTTTTAAATAGTTTGACATTGCAAAATATTGTTTTCAAAAATGAAAAAAATAGTAAAAATTGAGTAAAAAAGTTTAAATTGTGAAAAAAAATGAAAAAAAAAATCAGATTTTTTTTTGCAAATTTTCAGTTTTTTATTATTATTATTTATTTTTTTTGCAATTTTCCAGGTTTTCATTTTTTTCATTTTTTCGCAACTTAAAAATTATTTTTTTTCAACTTTTTAAAAATTATTTTGCAATGTCAAACTATTTAGAAATAAATAAAAAAAACATACATAACTTGCTATCCAGGTAAAATATATAGGATTAGAACAAAAAGGAAACTTTAGTTAACCTGATTAGTACAAAATATTTTATATCTGACTTATTGAACAATTTCAAAAGTTGGTTATTATTCTATATATTATAAAAGTTGGGTTGGCATGCTAATAAGAGTGAAAGTTTGAGTTTAGTTTGGTTGTCTTGGTTTTGATGTTGTGGCCGACAACGTCCGTGTTCTACCGACCAAATAAATGTCATTTTAGATATTTTTATTTTTTTATATTTTAATCTTTGTACATGTTACTTTGAATAATTTATTTTTTGGCTTTCAACGCTTGGATTTTATTAATGTCGTTTATAGCATACTATAACGAATATAACCAAAACCGTCCGAATTCACAACACCTGGAATTACCTATAAAGCTCGGTTTTTACCAGCACTCAAGTTTTACCGACCAAATGTATGTTGTTATAAATATTTTATATGTTTATATGTTAGTATTTTTATATGTGAGACGAATTTAATTTTTAGGTTTTAAAGTTTGGGTTTCAACAACGTTGTTAATACCGTAATGAACGTAATAGATACTAACCGAATTCGCGTCAACTCACCATCGTAACGCTCGATTTTTACCCCGCCAAAGGAACAGCTACTAGAATAGCACCAAAAGCGCGGTTAGCCATGTACAAAGTGTTGTTCTTGGACAACTCATATGATGCTGCAGCAAGTGACACACTAGCGGGAATGGATCAAGCGATAGAAGACGGTGTGGATCTTATGTCGTTGTCGTTAGGGTTTGATGAGACACCGTTTCACCAAAACCCTATTGCAATTGGAGCATTTGCAGCTATGGAAAAGGGGATTTTTGTATCTTGCTCAGCTGGTAATGCTGGCCCTCATCCGTACACTATGCTCAATGGAGCTCCATGGATCAACACTGTTGGTTCTGGAACAATAGACCGAGATATTTTCTTTACATAAATATTTCGGTATAAATTTTATTGAAAACTTATAATCAGGTGACGAAAAGTATGGAACCCTAATTGGGAAATCTGTTTTCGCGGAAAATCTATTGGTGGAGTGGGTTCCTATATATTATGGATATGGAAATAAAAGCAAAGAAACCTGTGATTCTTATTCTCTTGATCCTAAGGATGTTCAAGGCAAGTACATTTTCTGTGATGGAATGTCAGTTGATGAGTTGGAAAATAGTGGAGCTGCTGGAGCTATCTTCAGTGCAGACGACAGTGACTTTCTTCGGCCATATGAATTCAATTTGCCGTTCGTTGTGTTAGAGCCCAAGGTTGGAGATTTGTTAAAAAAGTACCTTATCAAAACGAAAAATGCAAGTATTAGCGTTAAGTATGGTGAAACTATATTGGGTGTTAAGCCAGCTCCACAAGTTGCATACTTCTCTTCAAGAGGACCCGCCCGACGATCTCCATGGATTTTAAAACCCGATTTGTTGGCTCCTGGTGTCGATATCTTGGCTGCATGGGCGCCAAATAGAAAAAGTGCACCTATTGGAGATGATTATTTGCTTAGTGATTACAAGCTCGTATCCGGTACATCCATGGCTTCTCCACATGTCGGGGGAATAGCCGCGTTACTGAAATCAACCCATCGTGATTGGAGTCCGGCTGCGATCCGATCTGCAATGATGACAACAGCTGATATTCTTGACAATAACAGAAGCATAATCATGGACATGACCAGCCGCGAACAAGGTATAGTATAATAGTAGGGAAAATGACCAAAATTGTGATTTTGACCATCAAAGTTTTACAAAATGACTTAAGACTTTTTTTACTCAAATATTAACTGACTTTCTTATTTTGATTTATAAATTACTCTGGACAGAAATTTAAATAGAAATTTGTCACACCATGTTGAATCTAGTGCGTAAAAATAATCTAATCTTTTGCGTTAAAATGACACATGTAAAGCCTGGTTGATCGGTCGTTTAAAAAAGTAAAGTGAATTTTGTTACCTATTAATGTCAAAATGGCTATTTTTATACCGTTCCCACATCCGTAAGATATTGTGTATTATTTATTTATACAAGTAAAATAAGAATATTAACAATGCGCTAACAACGTATTCCCTGTATAGGTATGCCTTTAGATTACGGTGCTGGCCATGTTAACCCAAACAAAGCCATGGATCCTGGCCTAGTTTACGACATCCAACCACAGGACTACATTAACTATCTTTGTGCAGTGAACTACACAAAACAAGAAATCCAAATCATTACAAGGAAATCGGACATTAATTGTGCCAATGCAACCCTTGATCTTAACTACCCTTCGTTTATGCTGATCTTAAACAACACGAACACAACCCGTTCCACCTTTCAAAGAGAATTAACCAATGTTAAGGCATCAAGTTCTTGGTATCGAGCGGTGGTGGATACTCCTCCCACGGGGATGAATGTTGTTGTCAAGCCATCAAAGATCTTTTTCGAGGGAGAATATAGTACGGCTAAATTTGAGGTCATTGTTGATATTGATGTAACTTATGCTCCTCCTGCCTTTTATGGGTATTTTGGTAATTGTGGCTATCTAAGCTGGTATGAGGTGAATGGAACCCACGTCGTAAGAAGTCCAATCGTATCTGCAACTTCAGGCAGGCCACCCTTATAAGATCAAGTTGAAGTTGTTAAGGCACACAAGTGCTTCTAATAATCAATTGCATTATGTGAAAGTGCTGTTAGGTTCAAGTATCATGGACTTTTTAAATAAATTGAAGAAAAAAATATTATAAAGAAGAGAACGATTCACCTTAAAAATGTTTCTAATTTACTAATGTTTTTTCCTCTTTCTGGTATTCAAAATTGGTAATTGTATTTGTTAGAAAATTTTAAATATAGTGATACCAAAATTAAAATCCGACCTGCTTCGGCTTGGCACGTCTCAACTAACCTAGTGTACTTGAGCAGGTAGGGTCTTTAACACGTTATTGCTCGAGTCAGCCAAGATATCAGCAAGGACATCCTCTGCCTGTTTGAATATTGTAGCTTCCAACACAGACTCATACATAGTACCCATTAACGAACTATTATCAAACTTTTTTCCAGAAACAGAATCATTCAAACCACAATCAAGTGGCCCATTGCACACAGGTCAAAACATCTTCCATTGGGGTTGAACTTGAGGGGCCATCATGATGGATTTTTGGGCTTTTTAACTTCAAGACATAACAATATACATTTCCGGAAAAAATAAGGCACATAAGATTGAGACATCAAAAGATATAACAAGGCAGTGACCAAAAAGAAACCGGCCACGCTCGTTTACAACCATGGTGGGAACATTGTTGGGTTCGTAGGCTTTGTTGGCCCTGTTTATTATTTGAAGTCCAAAGGGTAGACGGATGTAGGGTGGCCAGACCGAAGGCCGACCCAGTTTTGATTTATTGTTTAATAAGATACAAACCCTAGTCATATCTCTATATATTTGACGTTATGTACTTGTAATTATTTGTCACTCAATAAAGAATACCTAGTTACCACTCGTGGACGTAGGTCAGTTTAGACCAAACCACGTTAAATCCTCATGTTCGTTTATCGCTTTCGTGTGCGTGTTCGGTTCGTGTGTGTGTTTAATCCTAACAAGTGGTATCAAGAGCTTGGTTACACACTAGAAAACACGATCGCAGAAGAGTTGATCGATTAGGGTTAGTCGTTGGCAACCGTAGCGGTCAAACCCAGCCTTCGATTGAGGTTTCTTTGAAAGTAATCGACCACCATTCTATCGTCAAAGAATCGTCGGGTGTTGTTTGCTATTTGACCAGATAGAGAAAGGAATAGTATTATTTCTTTTTGGGAGGTCATGCCATTAAGGAGAAGATAAGAGTTTTATTCTTTTTTCTTCTTAGTGACCCGAAACAAGCTTCACCAAGGATTTAATTCTTTTTTTTTATTATGTTGGAGTATTAGGACTACAATTGGTTGATCAGAGAATACATTTTATTTAGCCATATAATAATACAAAGGGTAGAAATCACACGGTTGGATTATTTTGTGAGGGCTAAAAGTCTTGGCAGTTTGGTCAAGGGATATATTTGGGTCAAGATTCGATTGAGCAGAGAACCAATATTTCAAGATCCTACTTTTGAAGAACAATAGTCAAGTCAGAAGAAAAAAGAACCAATGTCAATCACGCATGTCAGGTTTTATTGTTTCAGTATTTAAGTTTCAGTTTCTGATTTACAGTTCGTTATTCCGCGGCGTTTAAATATGTTGATTATTTAACAGATTTCAGTAGAACATATGTTAAGTTTAGGCTCGTGCCATTGTTGTGTTTGTGTTTGTTTTTTATCCAGGTTTCGTTTAGTCATATTGTCATGGCAGAAGACGTAAAGGTTATGATACATAAATTTAATGGGCAGTGGAAAGTAGTCAAAGGGAATCTCGTGGTTTCTCGTGGCAAGAAAATGAGTTTGTTGTATATGGTCGATATGCCACCGAAAGGAGTGGATCCAGTTTTGGTGAAAGATAAAGTCCAGTTCACAGAATCTCGTGGGCAGAAGAAGGTTCGTTTTGCAAATAACAAACCCATAGCCAAAGTGAAGATTCCGCATGAACGAGCTAGGAAGGTTAAATCATTCAGAGGACATCGTGGCAGTGGGAGTACATGTCGTGTTTCAGTTACAGTTCCAAGTCGACAGTGGATTAAGAAAACCAATATTCCAGCTGTAAAAGTCTCTCCAGTGAATTACTTGTTGAATATGGAGAGTGATTGTTCTCACGTTATCTCAGGATCCGGTAGTTCGTTGCAGTGGGAGCCGTTATAGAAAGAGAATGGGTCAGGGGCAGGTTTAGCCATGACTGATGTTGGGGCTCTAGGGAGCTTCAACGGGCCTTCAGGTTAATTGATGAGAAGGCGGTGGCAACTAGAAGATGTTTAATGTTCATATTACATAAGTACAATCAGGAGTGCAGACGAGAGTACTCAAGGCCTCCGAGTGGGAGATTGTTGAGTTCGTAAGCCTTGTTGGTCCGGTTTATTGTTTGAAGTCCAAAGGGCAGACGGGTGTAGGGTGGCCAGACCGAAGCCCGACCCAGTTTAGATTTCTTTTTTAATAAGATACAAACCCTATTCGTATCTCTATATATTTGACGTTATGTACTTGTAATTATATGTCACTCAATAAAGAATACCTAGTTGCCACTCGTGGACGTAGGTCAGTTTAGACCGAACCACGTTAAATCTGTGTGTTCGTTTATCGCTTTCATGTGTGTGTTTGGTCCGTGTTTGTGTGTGTTAAGTCCTAACAAACATACGGCTAGTCTCTACTAATCCGGGACCATAACAAAACTACCTCTGGATAAGGCATCTGGTCATGAGGGTTTGTGACTAATTTGGTAGCTAGTTAAGGAGGTATCAAGAGGAGCCTCTAAGGTTACTAGGGGGTTCAAGGCCAGAATAACACCGTGCCTTTTCTCAAAGATCTACCATGACTCACCGAGTCAAATGGTAAAAAGCACGAAAATTATTCACACAAGGAGTTCTATCTAGGGCTCAGAGTCACACCCCAACATACGGCGGAAATGTCGGGGCATGAACTGATTGTCCACAGCTCTCAAGGTACTATCATCCAAATTGATAAATGACAATATCTATTTAATTTATTTAAATAAAACAACTAATGTTAAGTACATCATGTATAAAGAAATTACAACAATGATCAATTAAGTTTGTATCCTAAAGGGGAATCTCTACGTGATCTTCATCTTGCTAAACTACCAAGCTGATAACCTGCAAATGCGTATAAAATATATTTTTATCAACAACACATGTTGAGTGAGTAAAACACCACTTAGTTTAAGATATAATGTAATAATATATAATAAATAAAGAAAATGCAAAAATTCCAAACCAGTGGAGGAGTAGTGTAGTAGTGCCCCTATACAAGAACAATGGCTCACTACTCTATTCAAACTTATTTTCAAAAATGGAAAAATGCCAAACCAGTGGAGGAGTAGTGTAGTAGTGCCCTTATACAAGAACAAGGGAGACGCACAGTGTTGTGGAAATTACAAAGGAATTAAGTTGTTAGGTCATACTATGAAATTATGGGAGAGAGTAATTGAGACTCGAATTAGGAGAGAAACGCAAGTTACGGTTAACCAATTTGGTTTCATGCTAGGACGGTCAACCACTGAAGCAATACACATACTGAGAAGATTAATGGAGAAGTGTAGGGAGAAAAAGAGGGACCTACATATGGTATTCATCGACCTTGAAAAAGCATATGACAGTGTGCCACGTAGACTAATTTGGGATAGTTTAGAAGGTAGAGGGGTACCTGGAAAGTATATAGACTTAATTAAAGATATGTATGACAGGACTAAAGCTAGTGTTCGAGAGCCGGTAGGAGATACTAATTTTTTCCCGATGGAGATGGGACTACACCAAGGATCGGCGTTAAGCCCGTTTCTTTTCACGGTAGTCATGGATGAGCTGTCCAAGTCGATTCAGGAGCCTGTCCCATGGTGCATGCTCTTTGCAGATGATATTGTGTTAGTGGCTGAGACTAAACAAAGCTTGAACGAAAGGCTAGAGGAGTGGCGTGTAGCCTTAGAGGATAAAGGTTTAAGAATTAGTCGGTCTAAGACAGAGTACCTTTGTTGTGACTTCAGTGGTGTTGGCGATAGCGAGGACACCCAGATCACTATTGAGGACCAGGTGGTTCCGCAGATAACGAAGTTTAAATATCTAGGATCGTTTGTCCAAAGCAATGGAGAGATAGACAGTGACGTAACCCACCGCATACAAGCTGGCTGGTGTACGTGGAAAGCAGCCACTGGGGTTTTGTGCGACAAGCGGTTCCCATCTAAATTAAAGGGGAAATTTTATAGAGTCGCAGTTAGACCTGCAATGTTGTATGGAACAGACTGTTGGGCCATCAAGAAGACACATGGCACGCAAAACAGAGGTAGCAAAGATGAGGATGCTGAGGTGGATGTGCGGACACACTAGATTAGATAGGATTAGAAATGATGTCTTTAGGGAAAGGTTAGGAATAGTTAGCATATCAGAGAAAATAAAGGAATGGAGATTGAGATGGTTTGGGCATGTGAAGAGGAGACCGACAACAGTGCCAGTTAGAGTAGTGGGAACCTTCATTGTGGAAGGAAAGAGGAGTAGAGGTAGGCCTAAATTTACTTGGGATGAGAGAATTAGACATGACTTGACAGAATTGCACCTCTCTGAGGACATGGTCCAGGATAGAGATTCGTGGAGACGTAGGATTAAGGTTAGCGACTTCTAGGGGAAGGTACCTGGTTAGGATTAAGGATAGCGACTTAGCTTTGTATTTAGGGTCTAGTTTGCTAGCTTGGCTCCCTGTTGTTTATGTATATTTTTTGTTGGATGCTGCTTTTTGATTCTTATGCCCTATTCTTAGTAGGTTACAGATTCTTGCTATTTTGGTGGTTTGCTATCTATGTATTGTTAAGTGTCTTTGCTTGCAGGACGTATTTTTACTCTGTTTACCTGTATGTAGCTTTATGAGCCGGGGGTCTCTCTGGAAGCAGCCTCTCTATTCTCACGGATAGAGGAAAGACTTGCCTACATCTCACCCTCCCCTGACCCTACCGATATCGTGCTATGCGGTGGGATATACAGGGCTTGATTGATTGATTGATTGAAATAAAGAAAATGCAAACTGTTCATGTGAGAATAAACAGTTAAACCATAGCATATACAATCAATCAAACCATAAAGAAAGGGCTAAACCGTTGCCATGCGAATGTGCATTGGTTACCAAAAAAAATGAGTTGTCGGTAAGCTCGATGCCAAATGAACTGGACGATGGCTACTACGGCGGTCATATGATCATACTATAATGCGAATATGTTGGACCTCTCCGAAATGTATTAAATAAAGCAAGTAAGCAAATAACAAGTTAGGCATAAACCGATATACACACAAGGATTAACAGTTGTGGTTTTGTATGCTCGATAATAGATAAATATGTAAGCTACGCATATGTCCCCAAATATGTTTAAAAATAAGTAAAAAGGGGAGTGAAATACTCACCTGATCGAATGAATGAAATATAAATGATGATGCGAGAAAGATAAATCCTTCGGGATGCACCGACAACGATTCCTAGAGAGTTATGATAATATGAGTTAATTATTAAAGATATAACACGATTTAATGAATTAAGATTTCGATGTGAAAAGAATTAGTTTGTTATTATAATATTATGGATTTGAATGATTAGTTTTCTATATGAATTATTATTGTAAAGATTAATATTGTCGTTTCACGTTTATTCATTAGATTCATTATTTTTAATAATTATAAAATTACCCTCGTTTACTTGGTATGATAAATATATAATCAAATTTATAAATTAATAACTTAAGTAACTAAATTTAATATAAAATATACTTATAATTATTAAAAATAAACAAAATACAAATATATAAGTAAACAATCATAATAATAATGGGTAATCATTTAGATATAATATAAGTAAATATCTTATTTAAGTCCCTTAATAAAAATCAATTTAATATATTTATAATATATATATATATACAACTTTATAAAAACATCCAACGATGAGGAACATGAATTAAAGTGTCGGGTTTTAAATAAGAAGAATAAGGTCTACCATTAATAAATACTTTTAATACATATATATATATATATATATATATAATATGAATATATATATATATATATACGTAAACAAAAGCTTTTAACGAGATTCAACAAGAAACGATGACTTGATGGTGTCGGTTTAAATAATGTTTATTTGATAATTAATACTAATTATATTTAATTTATAAAACATTAAAATCAATAAAGCAATTAAAAACCCAAGAAAATAAAATAAAATAAAAAGGTTGTGCGCTGGCCGGGGCTCGAACTCGCGCATTGGCCGGCTCACAAAGGCTGACACCACACAAGCAACCAGTTGGACTAGTTGGTCTGCTGGTTATAGAATAAGAACATTAACTTAAATGTAACAGCCCAGCTTAACCCCTAAGTTAAATAAAAACCCTAGAATCTTAATCTATTTAATTGCTTGTTATTTGATCAAATAGGTAGAGTGTTGGGTCTATATTTGTTTGATTTGTACTTTAGTCTAGTTTTGTTAGTATTTCATTTTGGGCTTGTATGTAAACCGAGATCCTAGTGATCTCGGTAGGCTTTGGGCTTGTAATGGGCTAGGTTGTAGTCCCTATATATAGATGTATTGTATCTAGGGTAAAGGTTGATCGTTCATAGCGATAGGTGAACGTGTGGTCATGTAAGTTTGTGCTTAAGCACCCGACGTTATAATACGTGTGTTTTGAAGCATTGTGCTCGTGTTCTTACTTATTTTATTGCTCTATATTGAATCATCTCGTGTTAATTTCCGCTTAATAACAAGATCGTTGATATCACATTGAAAGATCTGTTCTAAAGACTTACAATTGGTATCAAAGCATATTGACATATTCTAGGCTCGGTTGTGATATCATAGATTCAAGGTTTTGGTGTTTTGATCATCGTCGTGTTTGTTTTTCCGGTGAACAGTTCGTCGGAGAAGAAAAGAAAGCTTTTTGGTCAAAGATTGAATTTTCTTTGGAAATAATTCAAATCCCACTGATTTAGGGATTTAGTTGTTACCAAAACTAACTGGTCAAGTTGTTATGGACACTTTTTGACAGTTATCGAGAAAAATTGGACGTTTTCGGCTGACCATCAAGAGTTCTCGGGAAAATTTGATCGTTTTCGGTCAAATAAACAGTTTTCTCGGAAAGATTGCGCGTTTTCGGTGAAAATTTTTAGTTCTCGGTCAAAGTTTAGTGTTCTCGGTCAACATTCTATTCTCGGACAACGCTTGTTCTTAGTCAACTAGTGTTCTATGTTGACTTTATTTGTTATCAATAGTTCTCGGCTGGACTATACTTGGGCCTGATCTGTTGCTCTTTCAGAAAAGTACTTGGACTTTGTTTACTGGACTAATCTTGTTCTTATTAAAATGGACCAAATAACAAACGGATCAACTGATGCCACACTGCATCAAGAGTTGGATTCCATAATGGGAACTACTACTCGTATACCTCGTCTGTTATCTCATGAGGGGTTTAGCGAGTGGAAGTTCAGGTTTGAAAAATACGTTAAAATGAAAGATGCCAAGATTTGGAGAAGTATTGTTAGAGGTCCTCAAGTTATCACATACCAACGTGAACACTCTTGAGGAAATTGCTGTGAAACCTGTTGAATTATATGATGATGCTGATTGTTAAAAGGTTGAAGAGGATGACAAGGCGCTTTCTACATTAACCATAGCACTCTCACCTGAGATTTCCTTGGGATTTAAGTAATTACAGTCAACTAAGGCACTATGGGAAGCCTTGATTGAAATGTATGATGGTAATGAGGACATGAGGAGAATTCGTCAAGATCTCTTGTGACAGAAGTTCAACATTATCAATCACGTTATGGGAGAGTCATTGGAAACTCAGCTGCATAGGTTCATAACCCTTGTGACAGAGATGAGATCTGCAAACATCAATCTGATAGCCGCTGAACAAACAATAAGCTGGTAAATTCCCTGCCTCAAAGTTGGGATATGAATGTCGCGGTGATTAAGAAGACGAATGATCTCAACAGGCTAACGTTGTTTGAAGTTATGGCAATCATCAAGGCTTGTGACATGGACGACAAGCAGCGTGCCATAAACCGTGCAAACTCTTACAATGCAGCTGGCTACAGTGCTGCTTCCAACAATGCACTCATTTCAAAAGACAGCTTCTCAATGTTCAAAGCTACTCAAGGGCAACATAATCATTAGTATCAACCTCAGAACAACTTCTCCATGTTTAAATTCGCTCAGGGTCAATTCTCTCAAGCTCCACCGCAACCAGCTCCAGCGTTGTGACAACTGCCAAATTTCAGGTTAACTTCATTAACTAAACACAGTTAAAACTTGTTGACTATGCCTGTAAAATCAGTTAGTTATGTTAACTATGTTAATGAACTCTTGTACATGTGGTGTCATGTATATGAACTCTTGTACATGTGGTGTCATGTATGCGTACATTTAAGTTAATGTGTCGTTGATGACTTAAACAATAATAAGCGGCTAATTATAACTAGAATAATAAACTCGTCATGCATGTTATAATAAACGTGTTATGTGGCATGTACTGTATATGATAAGTATAATGTGTTATACGATCAATATGTTATATTATAGTTGTTACATGAATATGTGATTTGTAAGAAAGCTAGGTGATTAAACAAGTTACATTATATGTCATGTTACATGTTGGTTATTTAAATGGAACCTTAGATTATAATACATAGGAAATGTTTTATAAAATATGTAACATGTCACATATGGTTTAATAAAAATAATCTAAGGTATTATTATTCCATTAAATCAATAATAATGGATTTTTAATAACAAAGAGGTTACAAACTATTGATTTTCCAAAGCTTTTCTCTTTCCCTTTCTCTCTTGTTTGGCCGTGAACCACATTCACACACACACACTCACTTTGTTTTGCAAACACTCTCTTTCAATCTCATTTCCATACACAAAAGGTTTGGTGATTATTGGGAAGCAAGGGGAGTAAGCCTTTGGATCAAACAAGTGAGTAGGTTATTATGTTTTATATTATAAATATGAACCTTGTATCCAAATGATTTGGATCATAGAAAGGGGATGATCAAAGTTTGATGAGTCAAAAGGATTGTATGTGTTTTGGTTTAGAAGTTTGTTTCTTTTATAAGTATATTTGTTTTTCTTATGAAATTAAATGGATAATAGAAACACGTGAAATTGATTGTGTGAGAATGATCTTTGATGATTTAAGAATCATAAGGATGTAAAAATCATAACTTTTGTGAATTGTGGTTTGAATCTGCTTGCTGGCAGACTTTGTGTCTTAGATTGTATGGTGAATAACTTGATGATACCTTTGTGTTTCTGGTCTATTTTTGATTCTATGAACAAGTATTTTGAATCTAGTTTTCAGAAAGTCGAGAATCTTAATTTTTGGACTTTTTTTGTATACTTGTTATTAATTTATAAAATCAGGTTGCAAACCTGATTTAGATGTAAAGTTTCTGAGTTGTGTTATAAATTGCATAACTTGATGTTAAAAATAGATATGGATATGATTCCACTTCTGGAATGTTGTGAATTGAAGTATGAATCTAATCCAATTGTTCTTCCCTCAATTGGACAAATATATCATTTTTGACAAATATTTGTGTACTGCTGTGTTGAAATAGAGATAAAAATTAGATGGATGTACTGTGTGAATATTCTATATGTTTTGGTGAATTATAAAATTATGAGAAAAATATATGTTATACCTAATACTTGTGAGTATATGTGTGATTTATTTGGTAATTTAATTTTAAGTTTTAGTTGATGAGAAAAATCGGTTTTGGATGATTGAAATTGGTTAAGGATGATCAATATATTGATTAGTTAAAATATTTGTAAATTGTAATGTATTGATTGTGGTAAATTGAATTTTGACTTTATGGGTCAACTTAGAACTAATTGACTAAGTGGTTAGTCTTACTTATGAAATGTTGAAAGTAATAGGAGTTAGACTTAGTCATAGAATTACATGAAAAATGACTAAGTGCACATTACATGATTATTGTTAAAGTTGTGACTAGGAACATAATGTAAACATTCTAAGTCTAATGAATTGGTCTAGAGTCATCAACGGGTCGTCGGTCAACATTTTGGTCAAAGGTCAACATTTTGGTCAACGGTCAACAAAACTCAATTTTTAGTCTTCGGTCATCGAGACTTGGACTTTTTAGTCAACGGTCAACAACTTGAACCTTTTGGTCAAAAGTAAAACGAAAAGTCAAACTTTGGTCAAAGTCAACAAAAGTCAAACTTTGGTCAAAGTCAACAAAAAGTCAAACTTTGGTCAAACTTCAAATAAACAAGGGAATTGTTTGGATACTAAGGGTTCTAGGAATCGCTTAGCAAATACTTATAGTGCTTGTGTGATTTAGGCACTAGAACAACATTGACTTAAGCAATTGACTTTCAATTTGAACCGCATTCGAGGTGAGTTTCACTACCCCACTTTTTACTTACTCCTTTTAGGGGGAAAGCATGCAACATACAAACTTTTTGGATAATTGTAGACTTTTTAATACCTCATATGTACATTGTGAACTTATACTGAAGTCCCCCATGCACATTGGACCGTTAACGATTGTTCATTGGCTCGGTAATGAAAGGTAGTACTACTAGGTTTGACGAACCCCCTCGGGGCTCTCGGTTGAGGGAGTCGCCGGGCGTCTCATTTACTATAAACACACTAGTCTTATATTAGACTTCGTGGGTGGTAAACAAACTAACAAGTCAGCCTCGGTCACAATGGAACACACACTAATGTAACATGATTGCTAGCCTAATTAACTAGCGGTATTACTAATGCATACATTATCCGTACAATATCTATGCTTTACTACTTACACTATTTACTTACTAAATGGTTTGATTGAAAAACTTGTTTTTAAACTCGAACTGTGAACTCGCCAACCGTTGTGTTGACCCGTTTTAGCATGTCTTTCTCAGGTCGCTGATAGTGCAAGGATAGGAGTTGCATTCATGATCACCAATAGCATTGCATCATAAGTTGGAACCTTTTTATTTAATAATGTTATGGCTTGCGCATGTTTTGGGCGCTTTAGACTATTTGGTTTTTCTTACGGATGTTTCCCGTTATGTTACGCTTCCGCATATTAAAACATTAAGACATTAACTCTGAATGGTTTTCCCAAATATGGGACAATAAAGTTTATCTAAAATATTTAGACGTTGTTTGTTGTAACTAATGATTGAGATCCTGGTTTGTCACGCGCCTCGCGGTAAAACCCCGCATGTGGAAATTGAGGGTGTGACAAGTGTTCTTTCCTAAACCTGCTCAACCTGCTACTACCGTTAAACCTCAGACATCTGTTGCTTCGTCTAGTCAGGGTTCCGGTCAGATTCCCTCCATTTCAAAGGGAACTTAGGAAAACATTTCTTTGATGGCAGTGTTCATGAATTGTTATAATGCCTTTCTTGCTAGAGATCTAGTTGAACCTGTAGTAGCTGTTGAGCTTGATAAAATTCATCCTGCTGATGTAAAAGAAATGGATATATCTTGGCAAATCTCCATGGCAGTGTTTCGTGCAAAAAAGTTTATTAAAAGAACAGGCAGAAACAACTAGGACGTGAAAGCAAATCAGAAGGTTGGATATAACAAGGACACTCTAAGGTGATACAACTGTCACGAGCGGGTCACTTTGCTCGTAAATGCACTAATCCAGCGAAGGAAGGGAACAGAGAAAAGGTGTTGGTTCCAGTGGGAAATGCTAGAGAAGATAATGGGGCGGGTACTGCTGAAGATGAGAGGGGTATGGTAGCTCAACAGCTTTCCTGGAATGATCAGATGGCAGCTCCCAGCTTAGATAATCTGACTTTAAACTTCGCTCGTGTTGAAATTGCTGAAGAAGAAAATGCTGCTGAGGAACATGTTAAGGAGCTTCAATTTACTTTCATGGCTTTCACTCCCTCTAACTCATCCAAGGTAAGTTCTCAATTATGTTCTCAAGCTTGTGTTAATAAAGTAGATCTTTACAAATCTCATAATAGTAACTTCCTTAGGGAAATGGAAGCAATAAAATCCGAAAATTTTACTCTTAAGAAAAATGAAAAAGCTTTCATAGATAAAATTGAGGCACAGAAAAATGATTTTTCTAAACTTCAATCAGATTTTAGTGTAAAATGTTGTCATCATCTGGATGTTAAACAGAAAATTGTTGAGTTAACTGCTGAACTGGAAGCCTCTAAATTAAAAGTTATTAATTTAACTGATAAATTTAAAAGAGTTGAACTAGATTTTAAAATTTTCGAAGGCTCTAGTACTGTTGTTAACTCCATGATTGAGAATCAATTATGGTGGAAAGAAAATGCTGGTGAGGGGATCGGATACAGCTCTGTACCCCATCCATACAACGAGAATTACACCAGTCTTCCTCTTACCAAAGAGAGGGAAGAAAGGGTAAAAACCATGAAATATGGTAAGAATAATGAGAATGGAAAAGATGCTCCTGATGTAGTAAAAGCTACTGAGTCAACCTCAGGGGTGAATGATACTAATAAAGGCTTTGATTCTCATATTTCTTTAAATTTACCTGTTTTGAATTTTGTGACTTCGGATGTTTGTGTGGGCTCTGTTATTAAGAGCAAAGACAATTGTGTAGTTGATTCATCTAAAACTTTAAAATCTGGTGATGTGTTTTTGAATAAATTTGATAAAAATTAAGAAACCTCATAAACATTTATCATCTAATTTTGTTAAAGAAGGAAGTTCGAGTGATCAAAGTTTTGATAAACCTAACAATGAGCCAGGTGCTAAACGCAAAATAAAGAAAACTTGCTCACATAACAGGTCCAGACAAGGAGTTGACCACAATGAATTTCACATAAAACGTTAAACATGTTTTAATTGTGGTACTCCTGGTCATATTGCTAGAAATTTCCCACACCATCCATATGTTCCATATTATGGATACTATCAGAGGAATATGTCTCGAAATACCTATTAAAGAGAATCAAGGTATTATAAGGCAAATCCCTCTGACAGTGACTGGAAGAGAAACAAAGTTGGTAGGTTCAGTCCTCATTAGACCAAGCCTAACACGTTTCGGAAAGGTGATATAAACGATGCTTCGATCGCAAGAACCAACTCCGATCCTAGATCGAGATGAGTTAGGAAGACAAAGTCATCTGTATCTCCCGCTCGTAAACTAGAGACTATGCCATCCATTCATACAAACAACAGCAAATCCTTTAAAAATAAATATGAATGGCTGCCTAAATCTCCGGTGATCAAGTCATCAAGTTCCATATTAGATGATCAGAAAGACATGTCATGGCAACCCGTGATAACTTTCGATGAATTAGGTTCACCCAGTGTTACTATGGACTGGGTACCAAAAACTAACTTATCTCGCACATCGTGCAGGAACAGCTATGGAGGAATATCATCAGACCTTGGTATGTTGATAGTGGTAGTTCCAGGCACATGACATGAGACATTTCCCAACTACATAACATTCAGATCTTTAACGGTGGGTATGTTTCTTTTGCGGGAGGAGAGAAAGGGAATATTACGCATAAGGTAATGGCTTATTAGGCTCCTTTGAAGTTTGTGGATACTCACAAAGCTAGATGCTTGTATGATCCACCCCTGGTGCATAAAGAATTTAAATCCATGATTGTGGGGCTCAATACATGCAGGTTTTCTCACGCTATACGAGAAACTCTTGTTATATGCAAGAAAATGGTGACGTAGTTCTTGAACAATGCCCCTATTAATCAACGGGGTGCCGGGGGAGTTGTAACCATTGACTTCAAGATTAAAAAGAAGCCGGTCATCTTCTTAGAGGCCCTTATTTGTGAGGTGTTGTTGTTTGGTGATCAACCAGACTATCCAACAGAGTATCCAACTGACACCTGATGTGTAGTGAAACACACTTACTTTCCGTATCATTTTTATCATGTTTTAATTGCTTTTTAGAGTAATTATTAAGTTTTATGGTTTGTTTATGCTTGATTTTACAAATATAATTGTTTACTTGTAGGTTGTGAAGTTTGGTGGAAAAAAGAGTTAAATTGAAGAGTTTAGGGGCCTAATTGTGCAACTTTCAAACTTATAAGTCAAGGCCCGACCCAAGCCCACATCTTAAAAGCCTTTTATATTATTATATTTAATTAATAACAAGAGGAATCAGCCAATTATTAGCCATTAAGACCCGAAATCAAAAAAAGAAAGAAACCTAAACCCTAGTTCCGATCGGAACTATTGCAGCCGGAAAAGAAATAAGGAAAAAAGAAGAACCGGCGGCTGTGGCGGCTGTTGTGGCGGCTGGACATCAAAGAGGAACATCGGGGCAGCAGCTAGGGGCTTCAATACATCACAAATCTCAGCCATACTCTTAAGTAAAACATCTTTAAACTTTAGTTATTGTCAAGAACCCTAACTTTGATTGATTTGGTCTTTTGTTTTACATTGTTTTGCAATTGTTTGATAGATTGACTTGTTATTGATTGAGTTTGAATCTTTAATGAGTTTTATCATGTTTATATTGATGTTTATGATGTTTACTTTGATTGTTTGTGGCTTTCCAAAAGTTATGTTAGGCTAAACTTGCTTGTTCTACCTAGGATAGATGATTGTTGAGTAGTTTTAACTTGTTTAATGGATTGTTAATGTTCAAGACTTAAATTATTGATGTAAAGTTTAACTAAACCATGAATTAGATTGTTTGTGATGGCTGTGTTTTATTTGTTATTACTTATAATCCTCTTGAATTAGTTAATTGAATCGGTTTTGATTAATTGATTGCTTGTTAAGCTCTTTACTTGGTGTTTTGGGTTTATTTGCGGGAAGTACAACCGTAGGGATAAGTGGGTAATATATCATCTAAAATCAGTTAAAATACACCTTCTTTGAGACCGAGAGGTGATAAGAAGTAATATTGTCTCGTTGCTTTTACTTGTTAGAATTAAAAACGCGCGAGAGCGGGTTTTTGTCTTGTCAAGTTTGAGTGTTTATGTGCAATTAGTTGGTTTAATTTGGGTTAAGTTAAATTGTTCCTCTATCCTTGATTGCGTAGTATTCGTCTTCATTAGGATAGTGTGTCGGTGAGACCGAGAGGTGAGTCGGTATTTGAACACGTTAATAATTGTTTTTCCGGTTTGTTCTTTAAAAATCAACTAAAATAAGTTAAAGTTTGTTAGAGAGACTGAGAGGTAATTTGACTTTCTTAAACAAGTTTTGGTTGTGTCATCTTTTATAACAGGTGTCTTGAATATTTTCAATCCGTTGTCTTGTTAAATCTGTCAACATGATTCATTCCTAGGTAGACGTTTTTACATATTGATTTTAAATCAAAGTTTTCTAAAAGTGTTTTGTTAAAAGTTTTCGTTTAGTTAAATTAATTTAAGTAGTTAAATAAAATCTTAAAAATTAAATAAATATTATTTTGGTAAGTCTTGGTTAGAGTTTTCTTAATCATAAACGTTTTCACGTGTCTTTGAGTTCGACATCCGGACTTCCTTGATGCTATACTATTTATGATCGGTACACTTGCCGGTTTTGTATGGTTTCTATAGGATTTTCGTTTTTATAAATTTAAAGCTTAATTGTGATTCGTTCTTTATTTATATTATACATTTTCTGTCACACCCTGTTAAGCGAATTGCGGAAGCGTAAAACGGAAATGCAACAGATACAACTGGTATCAAATACATTGTTCATAAAGAAACATTACTAACTAAATTACAATATATTATATCGTTCTAACATCTTTTACAAACTAGGTGATACAATCAAACCGGTTCTTCAATTACTTTACTTCTAACTCAAATGCCCATGACATCAATCACCAATCAGACACGTAACGCACAGGAAATTACTTCTCATATCTGATTACCTGAAAAGCATGTTAAAATAGGTCAATTACGAATAGTTGGTGAGTTTCATAAGTTTAATGAAATCAGTTCTGCGTACCACACAGTCATAGTTTGTATGTACGCGCGTATGTAAAAATATGTGTTTACGTTTGTATAAATATGTACAGCCATATCCTTGTGTGTGCATATGCACACATGTAAGTTTATAATATAAATTTGAAATTTCGGTAAAATCGTGGTTGTTTGTTCGTACTACCTGTTTCCAATTTCTGTGTCTAACCAACCACTGTGGACCCCCTTCCTCCCACAACGGTTCCACTTAAACTCAACCACTATGGCCCCCCTTCCGCCCACAACGGTTCCGCGTTAACATCAACCACTATGGTTCCCCTTCCACCCACAATGATTCCTCGTAAACTCAAACATTATATAGTGTACACGCAAATAATTAGTATATTCTACACATAGTATTTCCTACGGCTAATCACATAGCATGTATATAGACACATATACACATATAGTATTTATCACGTATCACCAAATACTGTAGCTCCCCATCCGCCCACAATACGCATAATCACATTATTTTCTTAACATTCATGTCATAATCAAGTTAGTTCGTTTAATAAGTTGCAGCAGAACTTGGCTCATAGGCTATACTCAACTTTAGTTTATAAGTTGCAGCAGAACTTGGCTCATAGGCCATACTCAACTTTAGTTTAGTAAGTTGCAGCAGAACTTGACTCATAGGCCATACTCAACTTTAGTTTAATAAGTTGCAGCAGAACTTGACTCATAGGCCATACTCAACTTTAGTTTGTTACTATTGTGGCCACCCTTCCGCCCACAATAGCCCCATAAATATCATAGACCACGTTATCCCCATGGCCATTACAGACCATGTTGTTTCCCAAATTAGTTATGTTTAACCTTACACAATGTGTTTGTATAAACATGTTGTCACGTGTAATTTCATTATGTTTTGCAATTCGTATTATCTCCGCTCAATATATCAATCAACGATAATAACCATCTTTCATCAGCACGTAGTCAATCATTATGTTTGTAGGGACTTTTCATATATAAATGTTCAGATATTTTATATTCTGAATCGTTTTCAGATAGATAACGTGTATAAACATGCTTTCCACCCCAAAAGTTCATAAAATAGTTTAAAGAGTGGGGTCATGAAACTCACCTTATCGTAGTTCGCACAGAAATTACGTATCAGTAAGTCAGATGCCTCGTTTATAGCCTGATTCCTATAAACGGTATCGTATCGTTAATACTAGTACAGTGTTCAAGCTAAGTCGGGCCGTATAGATAATCTGGGTATAGCTGTTAGGCCCAGAACATGACCATAGTCTTAGATTGTGACGTTGTATACTATGAAATGTTTAAAACTGGATTTGGCTCAGTTTCACCGTTTCCTGAGCCTAGCTCAGTTGATCGTTTATACGTTTCGGGATTAGGTAAGATCACATAAAACTTAAGTAAATATATTGATTGAAAAAATAATTTGATTTATGAAAGAATTTTAAGGTTTCGGTGTCTGGTTTGATCGCAAGGTTTGTTTTCGTTTTCATACGGGTTTTATAATACAAAACGCGCATAATTCACCCGAATTTTCCGGAATTCTCGTAAAAAGTTCGTTTTTATCAATATCATTCAAAAATATGATATTTGACCACTTTTGACATTTTGACATACCAGTCAGTCCGTTAAACACAAAACTGCCGGTTTCGTTAAAACAATTATAATTTAAATCTTTGATTAATCATAACTAAATATGTACTTATATATAAATTATGTAAATTTTTGTAAAAATGCATTAAGACATGGAGAATTTTATAAAAATATTTTCAGAAATTTTATGATTAATTATTTATTTATAAAAATTCATTTAATAGGTTATAATCGTGTAATAAATGGCCCGTTTATATCAAACGACCTCCGAAAAATCCGATAATTTTTGCAAATGGCCTCAATGTTATTACGTAGCCCCTGCAAAATTTCCAGAACCTAACTCTTTTGAAAAAATGCCTTTTTGTGCGTTTTTCGGCTGTTAAAATTCGGTTAAGCCATGATTGCACAAACCATACTTAGACATTTCCAATGATTCCCAAACTTTACCAGTGATCTTAAAATCACATATGAAACTCCAAAACCAAGTTTCATAATTTTTCAATATGTTTAGCTATTTTTCCCAAATAAACGCTCATAAACGGAAATAAATTCACCAAATATTCTCCGTTTATCGAAAAATTACCAAATTTGAACAGGGACTCATTTATATGATCCCTAATGTCCCTGCAAGTTTTCACAAGCTATCAACAAGCACGTCACAACCTAATACTAAACAGCCCCTAAACGAGTGTTACGGGTTTACCTTGTCGGTTTTCGATGAATTTTGCTAGCTTAAACGACTTTCCGGGTCTCGGGTTGCAAGCTCAGTATATCTACATATCATATAACATCAAACCAAGCATAAATCATCCATGTAACAGCCTTGATAATTAGGGTTTCGGTTTTGGGTTCAAACCGAACTTTCTAACCGTAAAAACGTTGTATTCATGTTCTAATCCGCGTTTTTGACCAAAAAAGTATATGTTCCTGGTTTGTAAACATGTTTAACATCAAAACATGGTTTTACTTGATTTTTAGGGTTTTTGGATGGTTAAACATGTTTAAAACTAATCAAGGATTAATTTTTCATGGTTAAACTATGTTAATCATGGTTAAAACTCAAAGAAAATCACTAATTACCTTAGGTTTTTGAGAGTTTCTGGAGTTCTACCTTGCAGCTGCTTGGACTTCAAAGTTTTAAGAGTTGAAATGAATAAATGAGCTTAAGGTGTAAGTTATTTAAAAAGAATGTGATGTTTGGTGGGCTGGCGATCGGAATGCTTGGAGGGCCCATAATGGGCTGTTTTGGCCCATTACTCTATTTATACAAGCCCAAAAATGAAAAGCCCACTTCAAATTTAGTTCGGGTTCGGTTTTTCGCAAGAAAATTAATTCGGGTGTGAGAAATAGCGTAAAAACGAGTGTTTTTCAGCTTATTTTTGTAAAATAAGAAAAACGTACTGACTCGTTGTAAAATTCCAAAATATTTTCACGGATTGCTTAGAACATGTCATATAAGTGTTTTATAAGTCTTTTTCGGCTTAACGGATGCTACAATGCTTGTTTTGATATTAACGATTGCGTTTAAGCTTATAGCGTATCGATAAACGAAACCTTTTTCGTTTAAAGAGTTTTAAACGTACTGGGGCCTAAATATCAATATGTTAGCCTTTATAACATATATATAACTCGTATATGACCCCTCAGTATGTATACGGGTCATAATTAGTATCGGTCGGTTACTCGTTTAAGCACTACGAATTAACCGATTTATCGTTTACTTGTTACGTAATGAATATAGTGTACCTCGTTTTGTTTGCTATCGAACTAAGGCCATATTACTAATATTTTAGCTTGCATAGATCATATATCACTTATAGATGGCACCCTGGGATATCCGGACCATAACCAGACCCGTTTGGTTATTTGTTTGTTCCTTACGCAATAAGCGGTTAAACGCTTATTCAAGTTTGTAAGTACTAAGGTGTACTCGGTTTTGCCACGGATGTCACATTCTCCCCCTGTTAAGAAATTTCGTCCCCGAAATTCAATATGCCATATATGCTCTTTTTGGGGAAAAAATTTTATAATCATTTGTTTTGGAATTCGTTTTTCTGTTTCCGAACACATTTGATTCCCCGTTGTGGATTCCACTGGATTTTTATTCAATGAGATTTTATTGTGTCACAACTATTTGATTTTCCCCATTCAGCATTTTCATGAGTCTCTTTATAGAGTTTAGCTGTATAAAAGTTTTCAAATAGTGCTAATTCCGCCATGTCAGCAAGGCACTCGTTTTGATTCGATATATGAAATATAGGGAGTGAAATAATTTTGTTTAATACATTATGGGGTTAACTTTCAAGGCAATTTTGTATAGTGCTATATATTTTAGAATTAACTCACCGTTCCTCAACTCAACTAACAACTTTCAAAATTTGATAACGTCTCGTATTTCTCAGTATAGCCCTCTTGTTAGCCTTAGGCGGCCTTCGGTTTGTTTTAATATTACGAGTTTTATTTATGGTTATCAAAATCAAATCGGATTTTGTATTTTGGGGGTCACCAATTTTTATTTTTTTTTTTTCAATTTTAATAAGATGGCGAGTTACATTCTTGCTCGTATAATATAGTATATTACCACTTGTATAATATTATGATGACTGTTAATGTACGAGGATTGAAATTACTGGTCTCACTTTCCTCTATTGTTTGAATAGTTTATTTGATTTGATTGTTTTATAGAGGATTATAGACCGTGCTTAGGCCAATTAGGGATCTAAAATTTCATACACAATTCACCAAGAGTAAGATTTTGTTTAAGTCGAGTTTTTTTTTTAGCTGGATAGTTGTTACAAATCAGAAAAAGGTATTTGGAGTGGATTAGTCAAGAAACTATCATTCAGCTTGAATTGCTTTCTCGGGATGTTTAAGGAACACATGTTAAGGGTTCCATTTTAGTTTGTTTCCCACTTCCAATGGGGTATCTCGAATTGTTGTAGCATCTCTGAGGATCTTTAGTATTCCCCCAGAACTTATAATAGTGCACACTTTACAACACATGAGCCTATGATTCCTTCATAGATTTCGCTTGCATCTTTATACTAGTACTCAGTTTATCCGAACATCTGACCTGACTTTTCCTTGTTCATCACTCAGTTATTAAGGCTATAAAAATTTAAAGTTCAAGTTTCGGTTACGGATAGTATAGTTTTCCTCATCTGTGTTTCATTATTGGGGTACTAGGATTTGTTCCGTGTACGGGATCACTTCTTTATCTAGAAGAGGCAGTATAACAGTTCTATTTCTATATATAACCTTCCTTTGAACACAATTAACTAGTCCATACTGACTATTACACAATGACTCCTCACTTCCACCGGGAGTGCATCGATAAGGAATAACTAGTTATTTTACTAGACGGTATATTTTCCAAAGTAATAAATTGTAGGAACGAAACGTCTATCAGTGTCCGTAATAAATAGACTAAA
Source organism: Bidens hawaiensis (assembly GCF_021521415.1). Classification (NCBI taxonomy): domain Eukaryota; kingdom Viridiplantae; phylum Streptophyta; class Magnoliopsida; order Asterales; family Asteraceae; genus Bidens; species Bidens hawaiensis. The sequence goes on along the minus strand of NW_027495290.1, from coordinate 81,269 downwards.
GTATGTTAGGCATTACTAAGAACGTACCTGTCACTACATTTGTTCTATCCGGTTTATTCACAATACTAGACCCCTAGTCGAGTTGGACGTCGATGCCGGTCCTTGCCTTTGTCTTCCATCGCAATTGGGTTCAATCTAGGGCAGTCTTTCTTGATGTGCTCCATACTACCACACTCATAACAGGCATTACGGTTTATTATGGGTTGGTTTTTGGTAGACTGGTTGTTGTCGTGTTGGTTGCGGTTGGGGTAGTTGTGAGTCCTGGAGTTGGGTTGGTGGATTTATAGTATTCATAACGGTTCTACAATTTCGGGCATAGTGTCCCACCTTCCCACATTTGTGACACACATTGGTCCGACATTCACCAACATGATGATAACCACATTTTCCACATCTAGGCAAAAGCCCGTTATACTTATCTTGTTTCACATCGGAACTGACCATAGCGTAATTTTGTATTGCAAGGCGCGCGCATTTTTTCCATTGTCTTTCTTGTATTCCCGCTCCATAATTGGTTCGTTTTGTACCAGATGATTCCCCGGGCATTCTTAATGAACCACTTCTAATCAAATCAGAAGTTACAATGCCTGCTTGTAACACGGCATTTTCGAAAGTTACAGGGCCAGTTGAATTAACCAAACTCCTGACTTCGGAGGCTAAACCCCAAATGTAGCGTTCAGTACGTTTAGATTCTGGAGTAACTAACCATGGGACTAGACGAGCCAGTTCGTTAAAGCGATGGGTATACTCCAAGTGATCTACACCCTTCATTTCTAGATTCCAAAGTTCTTGCTCTAATTTCTGAATTTCGTTTATCGGACAAAAGTGTTTTATCATAAGATTTTTAAGTTCTGTCCAAGACATATGATTGGTTGCCTCTTGTCCTTGAATTTGCACAACAGTATTCCACCACATCAGCGCGTGGTCTACAAATGTAGAAGTAGCAAATTTGACAATACAATCTGGTGGACAGTTAGTGATATTAATGATGGATTCAGTCTTTTCGATCCACTTTACCAGTCCATTTGGTCCTTCAGTACCGCTAAATTCCATAGGTTTACATAGCATGAAGTTCTTAAGTTGATATCCGTGTTGCGGGGGATTTTGATTGTTACAATTATTGTTCAAGTTCGGTGCATTATTTAAAGTAATATTGGTATTCAACGGGGGAGTATTAGTTGTGATAGTATCAGTATTTATCGGGGGAGCATTTGTGGTTGTATTAGTATTTGTCAAGGGAATAGTATTTACAACCGCGTTAGCGTTCGGCACTTGATTTGTATTCATAGTTGTATGGATACCAGCAGCGAATTGTGCTGCTATTGTCGGAAGTACTGTTTGTAGTTGTCGAGCGATCATTTCGGCTATATCTGCCTCAGACAACATGTTTACTTTCTTCGGGGCCATTCTATAACAATAACCAGTTATCCAACAATTAACAAAATTAACATACACTAATGATCACAAAAGGAATTACAATAACAAGTAATCAGGTATTTTAATTAACACGTATATATCACACGGGTTTGTTCTCGAGTTTGAATACTAAGGATAATATGTAAAGTTAGCCTAACAAAGGCCAATGTATATATATATATATATATATCAAAAGTTGTCACCTAGTGACAAGTAATTGTAATCCAGTAAGGGTAAGTGTTTGAAATGAAATATCCAATGTGTCACCCATACCAACATAGCATTCTACCAGATGCTTGCATGGGGTATCGAAGGCTATATACAACAATATCGTACTACCCTTATCTATCTAAGTACACATTATACAATTATATACGGTTTACAACTTGCCCGAAAATTATTCCGGTACGATCCCATCATCAGGCAATTGTTTTTCTTTAGCCTCTTCCATAAGTAGACAATTGCTCGTTATGATTTTAGTTAGTATATTTATCATATGAATGCACTCATATATTCAACTAGACCCTTAGAGGTTGTTAAATATAACTATAGAATATATTCCTTCGCCAGGTCATCCGGTGCACGCAAGTACGTTGGGCCTACTAAAAGTGGTAGTTTACTGGTTGGGTTAAGTATGTTCCGTTCCAGTCAGCATGTCATCAATTCATGAGCATGAGGTTTCTCTCCTACAGTAACCGATTGGAATAGGAAAAATATAGGAGAGGTTGGATGTTCTTGTTCATAGATGGTTCAAAGAGTTTGCTAGTTAAGGAGGTTCATCAGAGTTAGTTGTACTGGTGAATTGTAAAGGAAATTATTATAATTAATATTTCTTTTTGAAATATCGTTAGTATATTATATGTACTGGTAGTCACAGTCTGTTTATAGAATTGGGGAATCAATAAAGTAGTTATTATATTTATAATTTGATAAATCGGAATCATCACTAGGTACTTTCCTAGGAATAGTGTTTGTTTTCAAAAAGCGAAAGTGGAGAGACGAACGAAAAAACTGTTTAGTTTACTGTTTGAAAACGAGTGTATAGGATAGGATTGGATCCAATCAGAAAAGTATTATATATATTCTTTTGAAATTATTGTATGTAGGTCACACCTCCCACAGTTCGTTCCCGGGCCTTGTATATTAAGCCCCTTTGTGGTTCTGTCACATCACTGGACTTAGTTAAACTTGTTGAAGCATTCTCATGGTTCTTTATCTGTCGTAAAGCTACCCGATCTCGACATCTTTCAGTGCAATCGTTAATCAGAAGAAAACGTTTTTTTCGGTAGCTTAAATCATCGTAAAGGATATTATTAATTAATACCGAAATTAAATATTTTATTTGTTACAATAAGATTCATTATCATCGGTAGTACCGTACGTACACATATCCCTATACCTCATCTCAGATAAGCACGTATGCACACTTCATATATACTTCACATCACCTTTATGCACGTATGTTGCCATTTTTACCTTTCAATATGTTCCGCGACTTCACCCCGAATTCCCTCGTACAAGCAAGTCTGTTATTACGTTCCGGACCATAATAACTCACTTGCCCTACGAGTTCATCCCGGCATCCATCAGTATCTATCGTTACTCATTAATAAGTTTCCCAGTGATAATCGAGCCTACGGTTATATTATAGGTATCCTAAGGGATAACCTAATCCTTTATAACCAATGGCTCTGATACCAACTTCTGTCACACCCCGTTAAGCGAATTGCGGAAGCGTAAAACGGAAATGCAACAGATACAACTGGTATCAAATACATTGTTCATAAAGAAACATTACTAACTAAATTACAATATATTATATCGTTCTAACATCTTTTACAAACTAGGTGATACAATCAAACCGGTTCTTCAATTACTTTACTTCTAACTCAAATGCCCATGACATCAATCACCAATCAGACACGTAACGCACAGGAAATTACTTCTCATATCTGATTACCTGAAAAGCATGTTAAAATAGGTCAATTACGAATAGTTGGTGAGTTTCATAAGTTTAATGAAATCAGTTCTGCGTACCACACAGTCATAGTTTGTATGTACGCGCGTATGTAAAAATATGTGTTTACGTTTGTATAAATATGTACAGCCATATCCTTGTGTGTGCATATGCACACATGTAAGTTTATAATATAAATTTGAAATTTCGGTAAAATCGTGGTTGTTTGTTCGTACTACCTGTTTCCAATTTCTGTGTCTAACCAACCACTGTGGACCCCCTTCCTCCCACAACGGTTCCACTTAAACTCAACCACTATGGCCCCCCTTCCGCCCACAACGGTTCCGCGTTAACATCAACCACTATGGTTCCCCTTCCACCCACAATGATTCCTCGTAAACTCAAACATTATATAGTGTACACGCAAATAATTAGTATATTCTACACATAGTATTTCCTACGGCTAATCACATAGCATGTATATAGACACATATACACATATAGTATTTATCACGTATCACCAAATACTGTAGCTCCCCATCCGCCCACAATACGCATAATCACATTATTTTCTTAACATTCATGTCATAATCAAGTTAGTTCGTTTAATAAGTTGCAGCAGAACTTGGCTCATAGGCCATACTCAACTTTAGTTTATAAGTTGCAGCAGAACTTGGCTCATAGGCCATACTCAACTTTAGTTTAGTAAGTTGCAGCAGAACTTGACTCATAGGCCATACTCAACTTTAGTTTAATAAGTTGCAGCAGAACTTGGCTCATAGGCCATACTCAACTTTAGTTTGTTACTATTGTGGCCACCCTTCCGCCCACAATAGCCCCATAAATATCATAGACCACGTTATCCCCATGGCCATTACAGACCATGTTGTTTCCCAAATTAGTTATGTTTAACCTTACACAATGTGTTTGTATAAACATGTTGTCACGTGTAATTTCATTATGTTTTGCAATTCGTATTATCTCCGCTCAATATATCAATCAACGATAATAATCATCTTTCATCAGCACGTAGTCAATCATTATGTTTGTAGGGACTTTTCATATATAAATGTTCAGATATTTTATATTCTGAATTGTTTTCAGATAGATAACGTGTATAAACATGCTTTCCACCCCAAAAGTTCGTAAAATAGTTTAAAGAGTGGGGTCATGAAACTCACCTTATCGTAGTTCGCACAGAAATTACGTATCAGTAAGTCAGATGCCTCGTTTATAGCCTGATTCCTATAAACGGTATCGTATCGTTAATACTAATACAGTGTTCAAGCTAAGTCGGGCCGTATAGATAATCTGGGTATAGCTGTTAGGCCCAGAACATGACCATAGTCTTAGATTGTGACGTTGTATACTATGAAATGTTTAAAACTGGATTTGGCTCAGTTTCACCGTTTCCTGAGCCTAGCTCAGTTGATCGTTTATACGTTTCGGGATTAGGTAAGATCACATAAAACTTAAGTAAATATATTGATTGATAAAATAATTTGATTTATGAAAGAATTTTAAGGTTTCGGTGTCTGGTTTGATCGCAAGGTTTGTTTTCGTTTTCATACGGGTTTGATTATACAAAACGCGCATAATTCACCCGAATTTTCCGGAATTCTCGTAAAAAGTTCGTTTTTATCAATATCATTCAAAAATATGATATTTGACCACTTTTGACATTTTGACATACCAGTCAGTCCGTTAAACACAAAACTGCCGGTTTCGTTAAAACAATTATAATTTAAATCTTTGATTAATCATAACTAAATATGTACTTATATATAAATTATGTAAATTTTTGTAAAAATGCATTAAGACATGGAGAATTTTATAAAAATATTTTCAGAAGTTTTATGATTAATTATTTATTTATAAAAATTCATTTAATAGGTTATAATCGTGTAATAAATGGCCCGTTTATATCAAACGACCTCCGAAAAATCCGATAATTTTTCCAAATGGCCTCAATGTTATTACATAGCCCCTGCAAAATTTCCAGAACCTAACTCTTTTGACAAAATGCCTTTTTGTGCGTTTTTCGGCTGTTAAAATTCGGTTAAGCCATGATTGCACAAACCATACTTAGACATTTCCAATGATTCCCAAACTTTACCAGTGATCTTAACATCACATATTAAACTCCAAAACCAAGTTTCATAATTTTTCAATATGTTTAGCTTTTTTCCCAAATAAACGCTCATAAACGGAAATAAATTCACCAAATATTCTCCGTTTATCGAAAAATTACCAAATTTGAACAGGGACTCATTTATATGATCCCTAATGTCCCTGCAAGTTTTCACAAGCTATCAACAAGCACGTCACAACCTAATACTAAACAGCCCCTAAACGAGTGTTACGGGTTTACCTTGTCGGTTTTCGATGAATTTTGCTAGCTTAAACGACTTTCCGGGTCTCGAGTTGCAAACTCAGTATATCTACATATCATATAACATCAAACCAAGCATAAATCATCCATGTAACAGCCTTGATAATTAGGGTTTCGGTTTTGGGTTCAAACCGAACTTTCTAACCGTAAAAACGTTGTATTCATGTTCTAATCCGCGTTTTTGACCAAAAAAGTATATGTTCCTGGTTTGTAAATATGTTTAACATCAAAACATGGTTTTACTTGATTTTTAGGGTTTTTGGATGGTTAAACATGTTTAAAACTAATCAAGGATTAATTTTTCATGGTTAAACTATGTTAATCATGGTTAAAACTCAAAGAAAATCACTAATTACCTTAGGTTTTTGAGAGTTTCTGGAGTTCTACCTTGCAGCTGCTTGGACTTCAAAGTTTTAAGAGTTGAAATGAATAAATGAGCTTAAGGTGTAAGTTATTTAAAAAGAATGTGATGTTTGGTGGGCTGGCGATCGGAATGCTTGGAGGGCCCATAATGGGCTGTTTTGGCCCATTACTCTATTTATACAAGCCCAAACATGAAAATCCCACTTCAAATTTAGTTCGGGTTCGGTTTTTCGCAAGAAAATTAATTCGGGTGTGAGAAATAGCGTAAAAACGAGTGTTTTTCAGCTTATTTTTGTAAAATAAGAAAAACGTACTGACTCGTTGTAAAATTCCAAAATATTTTCACGGATTGCTTAGAACATGTCATATAAGTGTTTTATAAGTCTTTTTCGGCTTAACGGATGCTACAATGCTTGTTTTGATATTAACGATTGCGTTTAAGCTTATAGCGTATCGATAAACGAAACCTTTTTCGTTTAAAGAGTTTTAAACGTACTGGGGCCTAAATATCAATATGTTAGCCTTTATAACATATATATAACTCGTATATGACCCCTCAGTATGTATACGGGTCATAATTAGTATCGGTCGGTTACTCGTTTAAGCACTACGAATTAACCGATTTATCGTTTACTTGTTACGTAATGAATATAGTGTACCTCGTTTTGTTTGCTATCGAACTAAGGCCATATTACTAATATTTTAGCTTGCATAGATCATATATCACTTATAGATGGCACCCTGGGATATCCGGACCATAACCAGACCCGTTTGGTTATTTGTTTGTTCCTTACGCAATAAGCGGTTAAACGCTTATTCAAGTTTGTAAGTACTAAGGTGTACTCGGTTTTGCCACGGATGTCACATTTTCACACATCAACACCATTGCTGAAGTTGCACTCAGGATGGGATATGAAGAATCCTACCCTCCAGCAATCAAGAAATTATTTAATCCATGCTGGAGGTTCTTGAGTCACACGTTCTTCACGTGTGTGTCAGGACGCAAAGGGGGTTCGGACGAAATTAGCCACATTCAGATGTCGGTTATGGTTGCTCTGATCATGAACTGGAAATATAGTTACTCTAAGTTCGTGTTCGATGAGATGATGTGTAATCTGAAGGGGAAGAAGGAGATGTTTCTCATGTATCCAAGGTTTCTACAGATGATCTTTGACTCCCACTACCCCGATCTTGTCAAGTCTGTAGAAACGCTCTATCTGAAAGCCATGGGACCCAATACCTTTGGGTTGATGAAGCAGTCCAGGAAGGGATAAAAGGTCATGCACCAAGGCCTTCACGAATTGGTCAAGTTCAGGAAGTTTGCCGAGACTGAGGCTTCTCCTGCTAGTGCCTCGATTGCTGAAGAGCATGTGACACCTGCTCAAAGGTTCACTGCTTCATTTGAAACCATTTCTGATGATGATGAACCTGAAAGATCTCTAGTACTACACATGGAGATAGAACACGAAGAAACTGAAATACTGCTGATCAATTAAAGGATTTTGAGAAATTCAAAGACCAGCTCCAGTTGACTGCATTGAAACCTTCTCAATTAGTTATTGTGACACAAGATGAAGAGATTCCTGAAGAACCATCCACCGATCTTATTCCACGAAAGCGAAGAAAGAAAAGATCCAAGACCCGGCGTGTTGGTTACTGAAACTACAACAACAAGCCAACAACCAGAACGTGAGTCGGAAACTGCTGAGACTCACGTTGATACAAGCTCACCCATTGCCGAACCTCAAACACAAGAAAAGATTTTCGATGATATAGCACATGAATTCGATTTTGAGACTGATATTCCATTCGTTGACGAGCCATCGGGATCATCTAACCCGATTGGACAATCTTGCTCAAGCGCTGCTGAGAAGATTGCTCACATTCTTGCTATGCAAGAAAAATTTATGCATGATAAGGACAAGGGAGTTACACTTAATGCTGAACCCGTGGATGTACAAGCCCTAAAACGTCGAGTCTTTGAACTCGAACAAGATTCAGTTGTAAAGGATGTGCGCATCCAAGAACTTGAAGCCAGCAACACAGATAAAGATTCAAAGATCAAAGAGCTTCAGTCTAATATGGGTGGTCCTACTGCTATGTACCTGGTCCTCTGACATAAACTTGTTCAAAAGTTTAGAGATGAATTCAAAAGCAGTGAAGACATTTATTTCAAGGACGCCTGTTGATGATCAAGGTAGCAGTTCTAATGGACACACGACTTCAAATATAGATGCATCTAATCCACTACAACAGTATCCATATGAACCGTCAAGAACTGCAGAGTAATCCGACAGACTTCAAAAGAAAATCCTTATCATGAAGAACTCAAATCAAAATGTTGAATTTTTTGATTATCCAGACAAGTTTATCGTGAGTTCAAGAAAGGGTTCTCCGACAAGTATGGTGATAGGTCTAGAGTTATGTCATGGTGGTTCTATGTTGACAAGTCCATGTGGTGGGTAAAGCGAAAGTCCGGGAACACTAAGTATTATAAGAAGATGAAGGACTTTGGATCTTGGAAAAATGTGGATCTTAGTGACCTCATCAATAATCCGTTTCACAATCTAAAAAACAAAAAGAGGGCTTTCGAATTTTGGAACTTCTTGAGGAAAAAAGTTGATAAAGGATTCCTGAATATGTCAACAGATGAGTCATTTTTGAAAAAGGCCAAGGGAGTTAGAGACCCAAAGACCGGAAAGACGATGGTCAACGTAATGTGGCCTGCAACCAACAAAGCATCTCACATTCCTCTATCCACTTCTATTCCACAGGGATCACTTGATGATATGCAGTTCTGGACGTACGACAGTGAGACTGCTACAGTTTTCATTCGTCTACGAAAGGGACGGTTTAGATTCGTCGATCCACGTGATTTACTGAAATTCCATGAACGAGACATCAATACTATAAGCAAATTTCAGATTGTGGCTGAACCATTGTTTGAGGCTGCCGCTAAAGAGTACACAAGGATGCTGGGATCGATTATAAGAACGGGCATGTTGTTTGGAGGATACAGAGAAGTATATGCTAACATTCTGGAGCATGATTGAAGTTTAAAATAAAAACCAAGGGGGGATTGTTGGGTCTATATTTGTTTGGTTTGTACTCTAGTCTTGTTTTGTTAGTATTTCGTTTTGGGCTTGTATGTAAACCGAGATCCTAGTGATCTTTGTGGGCTTTGGGCTTGTAATAGGCTAGGTTGTAGTCCATATATATAGATGTATTGTATCTAGGGTAAAGGTTGGCCGCTCATAGCGATAGGTGAACGTGTGATCGTGTAAGTTTGTGCTTAAGCACCCAGCGTTATAATACGTGTGTTTTGAAGCATTGTGCCCGTGTTCTTACTTGTTTTATTGCCCTATATTGAATCATCTCGTGTTAATTTCCGTTTAATAACGGGATCGTTGATATCACATTGAAAGATTCATTCTAAGGACTTACACAGAGGGTTATTGATAAGGAAGTAACGACGATCAAAACAATATGTCAGATTACCTGTAACAACGATTATAAGAAGGTTAATTGAGCGAAATAGTGGTCGGCCAGTACACGATCAAGAACACACATCAACATCAACGATAATCCAATTTGATCAAGGGGTTTAATTAGTGCTAGGTCTAGGGGTGTGCATACCAAAATAATTGGATTAATATAGTCTCTAAGGTATAAGACCTATAATCGATATGTACGGTTCGTTTATATACGAAATTATAACTAATTGATCTTATCTTCTTAATTAAATTTATGGTGTAGTTAGTTATACACGTATAAATGATCTGAAAATATCAATTCCAACTAAAACGCGAAGATTGTGGTCCATGAATGATATACGAGTCTCGGGTTTGGAAAATGGATACGGGTTTTCGATCGGGTTTAATGGATATTATAATATAGTTATAACAGATTTGCAAAGAGGTCCTTTAACTATGGAGTGGGATACGAAATGTGGTTAAAGCACTGTCAAAGGTGAAATTTGTATATAACTGATAGTTATATTTTGATAATTAAATAATTATAATACACAAATAATAAACAAATAATAATTACTCGATAAACTTGTAATTTTATGGATAAAATTTCCCGAAAATATAAACGGGTCGGGTAATGATTATTAAAATAATATGTGGAATATCCGAGTTGTTACACTCAGCAAGGCTACAACCAGAGGACGACATTCAAAAATATGCAAGTTAGGGTTTAGAGCAAAAGCTTACTAAAGGAAATTCGATAGTTGGAAATTTTACGAACATCCATGAATAATACGAACTTACCATGGAGAAGGAAGGATAAGTTGTTTAGCTTTGGGAACAACATGATTTAAATCACAATGACTTATATAAACGTTCATATAATTGTATTATTTTTATATGACGAAAGCAAATAAGGAAAGAGAACATAATTATAGAAATTTTCGAAGTAAAATGAAGATAGAGGGCAAATAAGGAGAGAGAATATGAGGGGTCGCCATCATTAGGCTATAAGTGCCTCGTCATACCACCTGATAAAGGATGAAGCATCATATTAGACATGAATTCAAAAGAATCAAATAACAATAAAGCCGGGTAAGGATTTTCGACTGGAGAAGCTAAACGGACAAGGCGCGAGTTTAATAAAAGTCACAACGATAACAAAGAGTCAAGCGATCCGAACCAATGTTGCGCATCGATTAAACACGCGGGAGGGGGGGCTTGTAAAGGGTAGCACCCCAAAATAACCAATGTTTTGAAACCTGGCCCGGCCGGTCGGACCAGGACCCGGTCTTAACACCGGTCCGGGGGGTGTAAGACCCTTTTTTTATTGGTCCGGCCGGTCTGCGCGGCGTCGGTTGGACCGGACCCGGTGACCCGGGGGCCGGACCGGCAGATTTGTTTTTTTGTTTTAATGATAAATTGATAATAAGCAGATCCTCCTCCATCCAGCCGCACCTCCATCCAGCGACCTCACCACCGCCGCCCCACCACCTGCGACCTCATCAACGCCGCTCCACCACCTACGTCCCAAATTCATATTATTACTAATTGGTAAGTAATCTGTTTACCTATTTGGTTGTTAATACTTACAACCTTCAGTTCATCATCGTGAATAATTGAATACATTCACCCCATCAATGATTATTGAAGAAATCAATCGCCGTTGATGATGTGTTCTTCATCGAAAAAAACGGGGGGGAGATTTGAAGTTTGAGTTAGGGTTAGATCTCGGAGTGGCTACTGTAAAATGAGGGAGAGAGAGAGAGAGAGAGAGAAGAGAAGAGAAGGAGATAAATTAGGAGAGAGTGGTTAACGTAGAAAACAAAATTATGTAAGAAACATGAGAAATGATCGTGGCCTTTCATATTTTAAATTTGTGATTGAGATTTAGTTTCTCAATTAATTTGGAGAGAAGTTTTGTTTTTAGTTATAAGCAAGGTCAGTATACTCATGTTGTTTTTTTATTTATGGAAATCAAATTCAATTCCAAAATAGTCGCACCTCTTCCGATATAAAAAAGAATAAGAATCAAAATCAAAAACACCCTCACATCTTTCATTAATATATATAATCAACATGAACTATTTGCAGAAATTATACTAGTCATTTTTGTCTTTATTTGGAGCTCTCATCATGTTGGGCGCGTTACCAACACACTCGTTAACACAACACTCCTTCAGCACACTCGTTAGCAGCACACTGGTTAACAACACACTCGTTCATCAATCTGAAGAATAGTCAATCCGAAAAGGTGGAGAAAATGGAGAATTAAATCAACACAAGATGGATTATATTAAACCAGCACATTCATTAACAACACGATGTACATGAGATTGAAGAACAACACCTTGAATGTTGAACCAATGTGTAAGGCCCCGTTACCGGTACCTCAAATTTGGACGTTGGATTTACTCATAAACGCAGTTCTAAATATCAGAGTTAATTAAAACTTTACGCGGAATATAGAACTTTCATAAAACATCACATATTAATCATAAACATGTCTTAAAACATTCCTCTTGTCTTTCAAAATCAAAATATTAAACAAAAAACAACTTGCGTCATCAGATGCCAGACTCTTATTCCCCTGCCATGTGTCCCCGCTCAAGCCAACTGTCTCATTCTACTCGCCTGCGTGCATACTAAAAGTCAGCTATGCTGAGTGAGTTCTAGTTAATCATACATCATACAATACATTCACTTACCTTCAATCATGCATCCGAGGATACATAATAATTACTTTACTAATGTACTTCTATTTCATACTTTCATACATACGTATATACTTTATTACTTTCATAATTACATAACCGTACATTACATTTTAAAGAGCATTACGCCCTATAACCTTCGCATATATTATTAGGGTATGCAATTCGTTAACCTTCGCATATATTATTAGGGTGTGCAACCTTTTTATCCTTCTCATATATTATTAGGTATGCAACCCTTTAACCTCACCTTACCTTTCATTGTCATATCCATACATTTAATACCATACATATCATAGTCGTACATACTTCCTTATTCACATACATATATCATACATACTACACTATACTTGCCTTAACAATACGTGCAATACCCGAAGGTCGTTCACGTACTGTCAAGCATACATACATAACTATCACAATAGTTATTAAGACATACACTTACATTTAAGGTAAGCGTATTAACATTCACATCGAGTATGCACACAGCCCCGAAAACATAACCAGGAAATGGAGCTAGAAACTCACCTGAATGCGGTTACGTTCACCGTTAATCGTAATCCCTCTCTTGAGCTGTGCACGGCTAACTGTATAATATTTGCATGTATCAATTAACTATTACTACTCATATCGTATTACTATCTTTATATTAACCGTCTTAACGCATTTTCCATTAACATTTTAAATCATTTCCTAAGTTGGGCTTGTTATTTATCTTAAGATATTGGGCTTGTTTAATTAGAATAGGACTCAACTATCCGCAGGCTTAATTAAATTAGATCCAGCTGTCCTTTAAGTACCTGGGCCCAACTAGGTTCAGGCCCAAACACAAAATGGGCTAGTAGAGAACTCTTGGCAGAGAGCCCCTGCTTGACCGAGAACCCATGTTGACCCAAGCTCATACCCGACCGAATGCCCGTACCCGACCGAGAACCCGTTTTGGCCGAAATCTCAGGTTGACCGAAAACCACAAGGTTGACCACGGATTCTCAAATTTGGCCGAGAACCCTTAGGTTCAATGTTTTCAGTTCATTTTCTCCATTCTAATCATTTTTACTCATCACTATCAACTGTTTTATGGTTTATGACCAGAATTTCAACTACGCTTTAACTGTTTTGCACCCGCCACCATGCCAATATCTAGATCTAATTCGTTTTAGGCATAAAGTTTGGACCTTCATAAGTTCAAAACGTTCTAGGCTAGATCTAGGGTTCACTTGATGAACCGTTCATAACCTTAAGCTAGCAAATGTCTATTTTATTCATCAAGTTTGCAACTTTATGTAACATCTAGACCCGATCTAGTCTATGTTCAACTTTCAAGGCTAACCGTTCATAAAAGCGTAACCTTTAGACGTAAAGAACATACCTTTAGACGTTTGGTAGGTCACGGCTAGCTTGATTAAGGACTTGGATCGTGTATCTAGTTTGAATATCTAGGATCTACCAACAAAAGTCTTGATTTCAGTCTCGGTTCTTCTTCCTCTCCTTGCGGCCGTAAATAGGAAGGGTTTGTGTGTTATGGAGGTGTAGAGAGAGAATAAGATGGATAAGATGGATGAAAATGGAAAGATTTAGGGTTTACGGGGTATTTATACTCCCTTAATCCCATGGACCTAAGGCCCATCTTTCTTTTTTAGTCCATGATTAATTATCTTTAATTACCCTCCTTATCTTTCCCTTTTTACCATTTTACTATTCGTCTATATACTCAAGTAACTTTTCCATTATAAGAAATAATATGTAAAATATTATTATTTGAAAATTCGGGATGTTACACAATGATGAACGATAATAAAGATGTAGATGCTTTAATTTTTGATTCCTTTGTTTAATTAGTGCATGAAAATAGGACTTAAGAATAATGAATTCGATTATATATAAATAGAAACACATAAATTAAGTCTTCTATGTAAATAAGATCTTGGATTAGAATTACCATAATACCCTTTTTAATTAATTTTTTAAGGAAATTATGATTGGTACCATTCTTACAAAAATAATATGTTTTCTTTATGATCCTCTCTCTAAATTAGGAATAAACTTTTTGTTTTCATTTTTGAACGGAATAGACATTTTGTTGAACAACCATAATTTTATGAAGATATTATCTCTCAAAAATACCCTTATTTATTAAAATATTTATATAAATTATTTTAATTATATATAATTACTAGACTATTGACCTGTGTACGACACGGGTGAAAATTCATAAATCATGTAAAAGCCGCAGTTAATATAAAATTATAAAAATACGTTATCATATAGTTGGGATGAATACATGATATTTAATTGTTAATAATACCGGTAAAAAAATTGATTATCAAACATAACTTTCAACAAAATTAACATCCTTTATACAATTATTCGATAGATAATCCAATGTTCAAAATGAAAAATTCATTAACTACTAAATAGTTCCTTATAAACGACATTTGTAGTTTTGTTTGTAACTTTACCGTCTTTGTCTAATATATGCATTTTAACACCGTCTCTACTCTTCACTCGTCAATTCCCTATGCAATTGCTTCTTTGGTATTTATCGTGACAACTATTAAATATAAAAACAGAAGGATGATTATAAAAATATTTGATATAACCTATGAAATAAAGTGTGAATACATATACTTTTTCCAAAAAGTAAATGAATAGAAAAAAGTAACATGTGTTATTTGAGTTTGTACATATTGAACCTTGTTTAGTAGTTAGCGGTTCATTTTCTTCTCCAACGTCTAATCGATTAACATTAAATGATGTGACTGGACAAGTAACCGCATAGTTAATTGTTATTAGAATAAAATAAGCAAAAAGTTTATTAAACTTAACATATTTTAAAAACAAATTATTGTCTATACTAACGTATGTTAAATTTTGTAAAATATTTTAAAAAAATGGTTATGTAATATGTTAATGTAATTATAAAGGTATTTGGTTGTTAAAAAGGAAAAATATAAAAATAAAATGGAAATATACAAAATAACAATCTTAATTCTTATCATTCCAATTTGTAACCATTTTGACATATTTTTTTGTTGTTAACATAGTATACGTTTTTAACATAGTAATATGTTAAAATGAGTATCTACATTTTTGGTGTATGTGCAATTTTGTAAATACATAGTGCATAACAAAAAATATATTTACTTAAATTAACATTTATAGTATATCTCATAACTTGGTATAAATATTATAATTGAATCCAACAAAATAATAAATAAAATATAAATATATGAAAACGTATTAATGAATAGTCATTTTAAAATATTACCGTTGGATATGATACTCAATGGTTCTCTTTCCGTTGACACTGCACGTTTTTAAAAAATAAAATATAATATAACATTTAGAGAGTAAACAAATAATATTAAAATGACTAAACGTTTATATTATTTCTCTTATTGGAAGAGGATGACTCAAAAACACTATGTATCATGGATCTTGAAGACATCTAAAATAAAATATAATAAGGCTTTCATACCAACATATAGGAAACACTAAACATGTTGACAATAAAAACGTATATAGAATGGCGCATGATTATATTTATTTAACAAATGATTTAACTTAAAAAAAATAAACATACATACCTTTGTCTACTAAAAAAGTATAATATCGGTTAACTTAAAATGACATGAAGAACTTCAAAATCTTGCATCTAAAACTTCATAAGCAACCAAGTACGAACATTGACATGTTGTGTTATAATATGTAGCGTGTCAAATGTAACTCAAGTAAATATATTGAATATATAGTGTTTAAGTATACATATGTTAGGGGAAGACTAAGCTATTTGTTTGCCAAAAAATATGTCTTTCTTGTACAAAGACTGTATGGAATAAGTTAAGGTGTAATTTGTTTTACCAAATTAATATAATATTAAAGTGATTTTAAGTGATTAAAAAATCACAAATTAAGCACCGATTGGGTCGTATTGCCATAATTTGAAAGTCAAATCTAACTTTTTTATTGTTGTACACGTTCTAATATATAATTAATATATCTATATGTATTCTAACTTTAATTTAGACACGTTAATTAAGCGTTACATGAATTATATGTTTTATACGTTAACCAAATATGGTTTAACTTTATTAAAAATTTACCCAAATAAAATAAACCTCTAATAAGTAATCACTAATTTAGACCATTAACAAAATCCACTCTTTGATTTATTAAATGGTTGAGTAAGTTAATATTATTTAAAATTTGACCAAAATTATAAGTTACAAATCCACATTTAATGATAAATTTAAATACTTTCAATGAATCCATATTCTTAAAACAGGAATGGTAAACCGGTTCGGGGGTTATACGATGCATCGAATGGTTTTTTTAAAAAATATATTGTTTTAGAATTATTTTATTGTGACGAAAAATAGAGAAGTTGTTGATATAAATGGAATGAATTGAAAACGACCAATAGGAAGATGCAATGTGGACTTAAACTCAATTTTTTAATAGTTTAGGTAGATAGCTATATTATTTATGACGTCATCCGAGTCAAAGACCGGTCTGACCTTCCGGGTCGGTTAGACCTTTGACCCAGTAAGGCGCTCGGATCAATGTCCGGTCTGTGTCTGAAAACATTGAAAATAATAATCCAATAGTTGATGGATCACATATACTTAGCTAGATAATGACAAAAAAGGGGTCCAAAATAGACATATAAAGTGGACCCCCAAATTGTACCCGTGGAAATCACCCGAATAGCGACGTTGAATTGTCCTTCGAGGACCAATGTTAGAACAGAACATGTAGATGCGATTTGTATGAATATATGTGTGTGAACGCTTGTAGCAAAAGTAGATATATAATTCCATTCACACCACCAATGCGTCTTTGACTCTTAATATACTCTTTTAACATCCTTAATACAGAACCGTATTTTCGAGAAAGCTCGTATCATCCTATGTAACTATTAGGTGAATACTTGCTTTAACATGCTTTAGCATCCTCACATTTCATCAGAAAAATGAAAGATAATTTTCTATTCGATATAACCAAATCAGGCCCGTCTCCAAGAATGATAAAAATATTTTAGGCCTCGTGAGAAATAAAATTTGGGCCTTCTCATAATATAAATTCATCAAGTATATATCAAAAACCACGATATATCGATATGAATATAATTGTTATAAAATAAACCAAAAAAAAGTAGTGTATCAAAATAAGCAAACCAAAAACCTTTTATAAAATATAAAAAAGTATAATAACTTTTTTTTCATATCTATAAGGATATCGACGCATGTTTATCCATTAAAACATTTCGAGTTATTAAAATAATTAGTTAATTTAAGTTTAATAAAACCAAAAACCTTTTATAAAATATAAGATTTTTTTACTGTAAATCCAGTTATCAAATTAAATTAACACAACAAAATCGATACCAACTCCATAAAGATAAAATGGTCGCTTATAAATATTATTTTTTATAAATTTTAAAGAATAACTTACATTTAAATATTTCTCAATTTTAAAGACATGTTTGGTGATTTTGATCCTTGTTGGAACCCAGATTGAATCGTGTGTGATATAGTGAGGGTTCGTGTGTGGTTCTAGAGAAATATAGTGCTGATTCAAATATGATTGTTGATATTCCTCAATCAGTTAGTATTATACAAGAAATATAATGGGTGTCCAGGCCCCCTAGGTGATCTGCCAATCCCCTTTACACAAACATGTCCCCTCCATTATATGGGGTCCAAGGGAACTCCCTTTATCCAGCAGTCATTCATTTGCTTTGTCAGAATTGCAGGTGGCATCCTATTACCCGCTGGGCCTTATCCTGCTCCCCTGAAGCTTGTCTGTCTGGGCCCTTTCCTCCGTCAGGTTGATAACGATCTTTCCTTCTTGTTGACCTAGACCTCTGTCTTATTGTGCATTCTTCCTTCTGGGCTGGGGCCAATCTATTGGGCTGGTGACATATTAATTGTTTAGTGAGCCATAACCCAGTTCTGAGAGCCCAATTCTTAGGTAGGCTCTTCAACTCCATAAAGATAAAATGGTCACTTATAAATATTATTTTTTATAAATTTTAAAGAATAACTTACATTTAAATATTTCACATTTTTAAAGACATTTTTGGTGATTTTGATCATCAACCTTTATTCCTTAAAACATTGTAAAAAAACCCAACAAACCTATATGGCCAACGTGCAAACTAGCCAAAATTAAAATAATTTTGATCGACAGCTTTTTATTTATATTTAAAAGAAAGTGAAACCCAACAAAATATTGTGGTCAAATTGCCAACTAAGCAAACAGGTGGCATAAAACTGGCCTAAAACGTGGTCTACCCAGTAGTCCAGTACCCACTATACCAATTAGTTTTTCAATTATATATAGGATAATTGGCTTTGGGCTTTATACTAGTGATGTATACATAAAGGTTAAAAGAACTTTTGGGCTCATTTGAGCTTTTGGGCCTCGTGCCTTTGCACGGGCTGCACAGCCCAAGAGTCGGGCCTGAACCAAATATTCATTTCCCTAAATCATTTTAACATACATCCATTCTGTTTGAAAATGAGATTTTGAATAAACACCTATGTCTAAACGCATAGTGATCACGTTGGCAACAATCTTTTAGGAGTTACGTTTGTTATTAAAATCAAAGCTGAAGTTTTAATCGTGCGTCATTTATGTCATTTATTAAATCTATAGCTACACATACAACTCCCTCGCCCGATAGGGATTTGACAGTGGTTCACTGGCTATTACATAAACTTTGTTCTACATTTTTGGAAAAAGACAGACCAAACCGGTTGGTTTTCACAATTTCATGTTTTAAGGGTTTTAGATTGTTATGTTAAGTTTTTCAAATAAATATAGTTTTGTATTAAACTTTTAAAAGGATAAACTTACCTTTTGTTAATAATATATACATATCAGTTTGTATTTCTTAGGGAATAAAAAAGATAATGATAATAAATGCCAAAGAACCGGTTATGTTTATACGGCCGATTTCACGTTTCAAATCATTAACAAGATGGTAAACCATTCAAACAAATCGTGAACTAGACGTTATATATTTCAAAAAGACTGGTCTTTTAAGATATAAATATCAAAGAGAATGGCCTTCTAAGATTCAGATGGTTCGATGTATTTCCAAAAAATAAAATATTTGTCAAGATAAAAGTACTGAAAAAAAATAAAACAAAACACGCCCAGTGGGACTCGAACCAACAATCGCCTAATTAGAAGTCAGACGAATTATCCATTAGGCCACGGGCGCTTGCTTGTCCTTTTTGTATACTAAATTTTATAATTGACACCTACATCTTACTAAGCATTGCAAAATATGGTGTTATACAGAAAGCTCGTTTATCTTGTACTCATAACACAAAATAGTGTTTACATATAATTAGTTATTTAAAAATTTTATTTTATTTATCAAATTATTTTATGAGAGTATCTATTAAGTTAAGAATATACAAGTTATTTTTTCTTAAAAGTTAAAACATCAACTTGGTTAAATACAGTTAATGCTCCTTAATCAAGTTATATCATTAGCTAACTTCAATTATATTACATTAATTAATTACTACTCATTTAGTAAAGACATAACATTATATGGGTCAAAAATATTAAGTTTATATATTATTTATCGTATAATACACAAAATAAAATAAAATAATATAAAATAACAATGAATGATTAGTAGTAAAATTAACTCTCAAGTTTTATATAAGCGGTTGAATATAATACTTAATTCGTTATGCTGTCATATTATGAGGAGGAGGAGGAGTTTGTTTCAAGTACTTGTAATCTTTGTATTTTCGGTCTCTTAAAGTACACGCATTTTGATCGTTGATAGAGAGCTTAAGTGCTCGAAATTTTCGTTATATTTATGCTCCAGTTACCAAATAATTGTTGAGATCCTTAGCTGTAACAACCCCAAATATGGGGCTACAAATTTTATTCCTTTTAAGAGAAAACTTATCGTTAAATATCCAATGTGAAGTTGGTCGAATAGTCAAAACGGACTTTACGTTAATGAGCTTCGCTCGAACCGTTGAGATAACTAATGGGATCGGCCCGATGAGTTTGTAGAACCCGATAGAATTAAGGACGATAACTCTTTATTTTATGGGCTAGGATCAATTTAACCAAACAAAACCGGGGCTCGTTTAACCAAAATGAGGTCGACCAGATAACTCCAAAACTCACACGAGTTATTCCATAATTATTTAATCTTACTGGGTATCCAAAATATATAAAATCAAACATCAGGATTTTGTTTTTATATTACCATTTGATCACAAAACCAAAGGAAACGAGAACCGACTAACATCTATGGCATGTTGGCATTGCCAGCAATATGTAAACACACGGATTATATATAAAAACCGGTACCCACGCTGTTATCTCATTTAAATGACTAAGTTTTATAAAAACAATTATTTTGATATATATTTTTTAATATCTTTTAAAATCTCAAAGATTTGGAAATCCTTAAGAGCATTCCCAATGGGATCTCCATACCCAACTATATTTCTAAAATTTAGAAAAAACATCTAAATAATCAATCCAATTCATTCCCTATCTCCAAACTCCATCTCTAAATTTTAGTTAAATGATAGAAAGCCTTCAAATTTAGATTGTTGTCACAATACTCCATTTCCAACTACCCTTCTAAAAATATATATTATAAATCAATTTATATTGAAAATGATAATAAGACAAAATAGCGAGGAGTTAATATTATAAATGAAAGAAAGAGAAAAAAATAGATATGGTTGGAGAATGGGTTGGGGAATGTTATTAGAAAATGATGTATATATTAAAAAAATTATGTTTTTTAGTTAAATTTTAAAGATGGAGATAGAAAACCCATTGGGAATGCTCTAACCTCTCAATCAAGTACAAACGGTGCTCTCTCTCCTTCTACCCAATACCATCGACAGCCACCTGTAGCCACACACCACTTGATTCTTTTACTGCCTAATCGAATTCCATGCATGCCTCCTTCATTCAAGAAACCTGCAAATCAATTCTTCTACAATATAACACGAAATCACCTCTAAAACCTGCTGCAAATCATTGACAAACCTCATCATCATCTGTTAAATCAATTCCCAGCTTCATCCTCTCAAAAGTGCAAGTTTTGTTTACAGGTGTCACACCCCAACCTACGGCGGAAATGCCGGGGCGCGAACTGATTATCACAACTCTCAATGTACTATTATGCAATATTAAAAGTGTCAATATCTATTAAATTTTATTAAATAGTCAAGTCCATCAAATATATAAATAAAAAAGTAATATAAACATCAAAAATTTAATTATTGTATCTTCTTCTCTAACATGCATCCTAAGTTTCTTCAAACAATCTTGATAATCCCGTTACACGATAACCTGCATATGCGTTAAAAATACAAATAGGTTTTGTCAATACTAGGTTGAGTGAGTAATTCACCAGATTTGAGACACTATATAATAATAAGTAAAAGTGCAAACTGTTCATGTGAGATATACAGATAAGCCATAGCACATAGCAATCAAAATAAAGAAAGTAAACCATAAAGAAATGGCTCAACCAATCCATATAAATGGACATTGGTTACAAAGCGAGGACTAAACTGTTGACATAAAAATGGACATCGGTTGTCGAAGTAAGCAATATCATTCAAATAAAGCAAGTAAGCAAATAGCAAGTTAGGCAAACTGATAACACACAAGGATAAACATTCACAGTTGAGTACTATATAATATAAAAATATCTGCGAACGCAAATGTCCACAAAACGGTTAAAATAAGTAAAAGAGATGAGTGAAATACTCACCTTAGCCATTAAGCGGGAGTAAAAGTAAGCGATAAAAATGATGATATAATAGACGTCACACACGTTGAGACGTAGCAAGGACAAATCCTAACAAGTATAATAGCGAATAATACGACAAGTCAAAGAATAGACTAATAAAGAAACGAGATATGAACGGGTTTTGAGAGTGTAAAGTAATTTATTTAAAAGTTATTATTAAAAGGATTCCTTAAAAAAATTGTATTGTAACAAAAAATAATAGATAATAAATAATTTACCTTTATAAATTCTTTTTATAATCTATATACATATTTGTATATTCTATATACATATATATAGCGTGTAACTCAAAGTTCGGAAAAATGATCGATTTATATGTCGGTTTTTATAAGATATCGATTAATTATTATAATTGTAACACACTTTACTTGATTAAATATATTAATAATATAATATATATATATTAAATATATATATATATATATATATATATATATAAACAAAACATGGGCTGGAGGGTTCGAACCCGCGACCTCCAACCCAAACATGCTCAACTCAACCAGCTGCTCTACAAGATCAACTAGTAAGAACCAGAAACATAATTAATAAATCTTTCAGACCCAAAATACCCCCCAAATCATGAACAAACCATAGCTTCTTAATCCGTTTATCTGTTAAAAGTTGATTGAATTAACATTAGGGTTAAGATAATATGATCAACGACGAACAGAGCTACATGTTAATTTACCTTAAACGATCAGGTTTGAAGGGTTAAATGCATACGAATAGGTCCGGCTTAACTGATGATCAAAACGCAGATGTAGAGGTCGATATAATACAATTAGGTGTGGGGGTTTAGTTGGCGCCTGTATAAGGATCTTGTGGGTAGGGTTAATTGACTTGTGTTGATATTTAAAGGTATAAACCCAAAAAGGATATAGATGGCTCGTTTAAACTAGCAATACGTATCAAGATTGATCTTGTTTCCTAATTCACAACGTTGGTCAGTTCTTTATAATCATATATACGATTTACATCAACGAATTCCATGTTTAGGACAAGGATTAAGGTGCAAGAAAGTAAGCACGTATATGGGTGATCAAATCGGGTCACGTATATAGGTTAACCAGATTGTTTGATGGATTAAATGATAATTTGCATTTTAGTCCCTCCAGATTCAAGATGGAAACATAATAGGTTTAAAGTTTTGGGTTATAGTTGTATATCTTTGAAAATATATTAAATATTTTTATAATAACAAATATTAATAAAATATTATTAACTCGATAAACGTGATATCTTCTCGGCTAAATTCCGGACATAAATGGCGGGTCGGTTTATTATTATTGAATATTAATTTAGAAAATTCGAATTTTTACAATCTCCCCTACTTTAGGGAATTTCGTCCCGAAATTAAGGGAAATCATTAGATTTTTGAGAGATGTGTAAATAAAAAAATAAATAAATAAAAGTTTATCATAATACAGAACATTGGATAGTCAAAACAACGCTCCAAATACAAATTCGATAAGGGCACTTATATATAGGATGTACCAGCGGCGTATCCACCATATCCTTATCATCTTTATATTTGTACCGTTATCTCAACTATTTACGGTTCTATATATGACACACAATTATCCAAGGCCATAAAGAGGCGTTACAATACCTAATTAAGAAAAGACAAAATAACTTAAGATAGATAAAAGGAACGGCAAAAGTCTTCAAGGTCTTCGAGTAGCTTAACTTATGTGACTTGGAGCACCATGAGGAGTTGCATTCATTGGGATTGGAGCAGTCGAGGTAGATTGACTTGGAATAGCTTGAATAACTTGAGCTTGAATAGTATGCAAAAAGGTTGTTTGGTGGAAATATGTTCGGTAAACTTGAGCTTGCGGTTGCGAGGTTTGATATTGTTGGGTTAAGTCTGGGTGACCTTGATTGATAGGAGGAGCTTGAGGGACATGAGGTTGATGGGTTTGAGCTTGGTGTGCATGGGTCACGTAGTAGGGTGCAGTCATTGTTTGAGCTAGTAGAGCATGGATACGATGAGGACACGAATAACGGATATGGTTTAGGTCTCCACAATGGTAGCAGGCACGGGTATTTGGAACACCGGGTTGAGAAGTTGGCATAATACTGTTTCGAGAAATAGGCGTCTCAAATCGTTGTGGAGAAGTTGGTGCACTATGGACTTGACGACAGGCATTAGCAAGATGGCCATAGCGGTTACAATTGGTGCAAAACAACAATTGAGGTTGATCAGATGGTAACGGTTGCAAGTCTTGCAGATGGGGTGCGCTCCTTTGTAAGGTCTCTTTTTTGGACAAAAGGGAGAGGCTCGCGGTTGAGTTGGATTAGTTGCAGTCATGTTCTTACATTTCTTGTTGTGAGGATGAGTGGTGGTAGATGATTCGTCGTTACCAGCATAGATGTTAGTGGTAAAAGTTGGACCGGTTGCGTTGATGTTTTGAATTTGGGTCACCATTCTAGGGATCGCAGCAGTTAACTCTTTGGCTATACGAGCAGCAATACGGTGGTGATGAGAATCAGTTGATTGATGTCGAGGATGATGGTGGTTTCTTAGAGAAGACATTCTATAAGAACCAAAAGTAAAGAATTTATAAGGCGAAGGGTAAGTTGAAGAAATCATTAATAAGAAGATTAGTTGCTTTATGATAACTTTGCTTTTAAGAATATGTGATATCATGAGGAATACAAGTAAAAGATTGTAAAGTAAGGAGGTACATTGCGTAGATATTTTTGAGTTGATGTAGTAAAATTTTAATGCGTGATAATTAGAGGATGTCAGTTTAAAAGTTAAAATTTATTTTATTGAGTTAACTTAACAAACAATTAACAAAACAAAGTTTGTGTGTTGGCCTCCCATGAGCTTTCCATGGCAATTTGAATGGCCCAACGAACTAAAGAAGAACAACTGAGTTGGACTGCCCGTGAGTGTTACATGGCAATTTGATTGTCCCAACTAATTAACGAATTAACAATACAATGAAGTTTGTCGGCCCAATGAGCGTTACACGGCGTTAAACCGACCAAACTAAATAACGAACTATCGGAACAAATATGGGTAGTCAAAGTATCTTGTGAATCACCACATTGATTACTCCGACAAAAATACGAAAACAAGTCAAGAAATGGATAGTCGGGATTACCGACTAACCACTTAAAATATCATAAAACCATAATCGGAAGGTTATCGAATTTAAGTCACGAACCACCGTGAATTCGGTTTAAAAATATTGTAAGGAAAGCAACCACTAACGTGGTTACGGTTGACAGCTTAGGGTGTCGGTTATATGGCATTTAGGGGTCTCACTCGGGTCCATAGGGTCGAGTACTGTGGTCAGGTTATCACCCATGTAAGGAATAGCGTCTTACCTTTGGTTCTTGGAACCGTTTTGCCAGTTCCCAACTCACAGTTTCTCTCCACTTTTCATTT
Source organism: Bidens hawaiensis (assembly GCF_021521415.1). Taxonomy (NCBI): domain Eukaryota; kingdom Viridiplantae; phylum Streptophyta; class Magnoliopsida; order Asterales; family Asteraceae; genus Bidens; species Bidens hawaiensis. The sequence goes on along the minus strand of NW_027495290.1, from coordinate 55,737 downwards.
GTGATAGGGACATGCCACATAACCTAGCCCTAAGGTGAACAAGCGAAAACAACAGTTGGGATTTCTTAAGGAATTTTCCGAAATAAAATCAATCTATTTTTTTTTGAAAATTTTTCTTTGAATGTTGAGGCATAGCCTCGGAGTTTGTGTGTGTGTGTGCATAACAATACAATAGACAATAAATAAATAATTATCTAAGAAAGCTGTAAACCATTTAATTTGAACACATAAAGGTAAGCAGATAGGCACGTATGAGACTCCTAAACATGTGTCTAAGGAAATTTCAAACGACCAATCTTAAACCTTCGACTTTAATACCAATCTGTCACACCCCAACCTATGGCGGAAATGCCGGGGGCGCGAACTGATTGTCACAGCTCTCAAGGTACTATTATGCAATATTAAAAGTGTCAATATCTATTAAATTTTATTAAATAGTCAATTCCATCAAATATATAAATAAAAAAAGTAATATAAACATCAAAAATTTAATTCTAGTATCTTCTTCTCTAACATGCATCCTAAGTTTCTTCAAACAATCTTGATAATCACGTCACACGATAACCTGCATATGCGTTAAAATACAAATAGGTTTTGTCAACACTAGGTTGAGTGAGTGATTCACCAGATTTTAGACACTATATAATAATAAGTAAAAGTGAAAATTGTTCCTGTGAGAGATACAGATAAGCCATAGCACATAACAATCAAAATAAAGAAAGCAAACCATAAAGAAATGGCTCAACCAATCCATATAAATGGACATTGGTTACCAAGCAAGGACTAATCTGTTGCCATAAAAATGGACATCGGTTGCCAAAGTAAGCAATAGCATTCAAATAAAGCAAGTAAGCAAATAGCAAGTTAGGCAAACTGATAACACACAAGGATAAACAGTCGCAGTTGAGTACTATATAACATAAAAATATCTACGAACGTATATGTCCCCAAAACGGTTAAAATAAGTAAAAGATGAGCGGGAGTAAAAGTAAGCGATAAGAATGATGGTATAATAGACGTCACACACGTTGAGACGTAGCAAGGACAAATCCTAACAAGTATAATAGCAAAGAATACGACAAGTCAAAGTATAGACTAATAAAGAAACAAGATATGAACGGGTTTTGAGAGTGTAAAGTAATTTATTTAAAAGTTATTATTAAAGAGGATTCCTTAAAAAATTGTATTGTAACAAAAAATTAATAGATAATAAATAATTTACCTTTATAAATTATTTTAATAATCTATATACATATTTATATATTCTATATACATATAAATATATATAGCGGGTAACTCAAAGTTCGGAAAAATGATCGATTTATATGTCAGTTTTTATAAGAGATCGATTAATTATTATATTTGTAATACACTTTACATGATTAAATATATTAATAATGTAATACATATATTAAAAAATTATATATAAACAAAACATGGGCTGGAGGGTTCGAACCCGCGACCTCCAACCCAAACGTGCTCAACACAACCCTAGATTCTTAATATGTTTATCTGTTAAAAGTTGATTGAATTAATGTTAGGGTTAAGATAATATGATCAACGACGAACAGAACTACATGTTAATTTACCTTAAACGATCAGGTTTGAAGTGTTAAACTCATACGAATAGGGCCGGCTTAACTGATGATCAAAACGCAGATGTAGAGGTCGATATAATACAATTAGGTATGGGGGTTTAGTTGGCGCCTGTATAAGGATCTTGTGGGTAGGGTTAATTGACTTATGTTGATCTTTAAAGGTATAAACCCAAAAACGATATAGACGGTTCGTTTAAACTAGCAATATGTATCAAGATTGATCTTGTTTCCTAATTCACAACGTCGTTCAGTTCTTTATAACCATATATACGATTTACAACAATGAATTCCATGTTTAGGAAGAGGATTTGGGTGCAAGAAAGGAAACGGGTATACGGGTGATCAAATCGGGTCACGGATATAGGTTAACTAGATTGTTTGATGGTTTAAATGATAATTCGCATTTTAGTCCCTCTAGATTCAAGATGGAAACATAATAGGTTTAAAGTTTTGGGTTATAATTGTATATCTTTGAAAATATATTAAATAATTGTAATAACAAATGTTAATAAAATATTATTAACTCGATAAACGCGATATCTTCTCGGCTAAATTTCCGGACATAAAAGGCGGGTCGGCTTATGATTATTGAATATTAATTTAGAAAATTCGAGTTATTACACAGGAACACAAGTATTCGGGTAATCATGTATTGTTATAATCAATCTGTTCAACCCATAATCTGTTCTTTACAATCATTCTATTGATTCTAATATTTTTATAAAAAATTTCAGTCCTAAATTCCTCTCACTTGTTATCGGATTGCATTAAGAACTGGGAAACCCAACCTGCGGAAACTATCCAGTAATCTTAATAACCTGTGAATACGCGTTCATTATCTTTCTGCCTAATTCAAGTGTTTGGAAACCCATATGTTGCTTAGAAAATGATCAGCCATATACATGAAATATCATGTTCAAGTATAGGTCATGAACTCATTCCGAACCCTAACTCGCTACCAACTACAAACTAATTTTTACAATCATAAAAACCTAAACGAGAAACTCAGTTTTTAAAACCAAACAAATGGGATAAATATCTGAACCATTATAACCTTGTAAACATACAGAAATATAGAATCTGGCCCGTTTATAAAACCCAGAACCGGTGGTAACCATAACCAGCCCGAAACCACCATAACCACCACTTTCACATGAAAAACTAATAAAGACCTTGATGTCAACTTATTTTGATCACTATAAAAAGAGGAACAAAATAATAACATTATCATGAAATTCTATAACCTAAACAATATTAAAACCTAAACCTGTGAAAGACCATCTAAACCGACACTTTAATGATTCGTTTAACTAAAGAACGAGCCCTGCAACCTAAACAATATTAAAACCTATTTTTGCAGCCTTAGATTTAATCATTTAATGCTTTAATAACATATAAACTAACCCAAAACCTTTTTAAGTGAAAGATCGCTTTAGAACCGAACTAGAGCCCGAATGGGCCAAAACCGGGGTCGTACTCGCAAGAGCAGCCCTAAATATATTTTTAACACCTGTTAAATGCTAAAACAACTTATTTTAATGTATTACAACAGGTCCTAAAATGTTTGATAACCAAAACTGAGTTTTGTTAAAAATATAGCATAAAAGTGTTAACGGGCCCAAACCGAACCGAAACCACTGTTTGGGTTATGAGCACCCTAATGTCAATGTAAAACTTTTAATAAGTCATTAATAAGAATTATAACAGTTCTAAAATAGTTTTGTGGTGAAAACCGGATTTGAATCAATAAACGTGGCTAAGGGCATTTTTGGAACAAGAGAAAAGCCGGTCATTTCACAAAAACTGAAAATGAAAGAATATGTTTTTAAAACAGAAACTTTTGAGTTAAAATGACTATAGTTTTTTTTTGTAAAATGTTAAGGGTAAACGGATTTAGTAAAAGGGTCCTTTTGTAAGTCTAAAAGTGTTATTTCGTTAAACTGACGAACGGGCCGGCTTTTAAAGACTAAAATACTTCAAAAGTATAAGATAGATATTTTCCAGAAAAATATATTTAGTACACTTTAACTTAATGGTATAACACATTTTTGATTGATATAACACCTCATTTTTCAAGAACGGTCGTTAAACGCATATAACGGTTAAACCGACGTAAACGAACAACCATTTTGTAAAATACAAAAACTTGAAGATTCTGAATTTTAACAGTAATAATAAGTTAATAAAACCATGATTTGAGTGTTTACTTATTCTCCAGAAGTTAACGAAGTCTTTAACCCGATGTTGGCCAAAATGAACGTAAACGAAAGCATGGGGACTAGACCTGCACAAAACCAATCTTAATGAGATATCAGACCTGGAAATAAATCATTTTATAATATATATATTTCTAGAAAATAAGAAGTTTTAATTATATAAGTGCTCATTTATAAAAATAAAAAAACAAACTATTCTTTAGAGACATATCATTGAAAACTAACAACATTGGTGATAAACGGTATTGTTAACTTTTCTAATCCATTGACCTGATATTTCAAACAAGAATCATTATGCTACTGATGTAAATAAATCGTATAGATTTGATAATCATACGAAAACCCGAAAACCAACAGAAGGCCCAGACTTTCTAAAAATGGAAACTTTATCGAAACCTGACAAATAAACCAAGGCAATTAAAACTCTCGAAAGTTGAATTACAAACCTAAACACAAAACATCAATCTTATTAATTTATTTAAGTATAAACTTCCCATAAAAGGAAACTTTACTCATCGGGAACCAAACGTGCTAGAAAACACTAAGAATTAACTATACACGATACGAATAGTGAACTTTACATTGTTTTTCGATAACTTATTATTGATTAATATATATACTACGCGTACTTGGTGATTTCTAGCATAGTGCAAGCTCATTGAGTATCTTTCATATACATATTGCATACGGATTGAGGTGAGTTTCGTGCTGCCCTTTTTACTTAAAGTTTTTGGGTTGGATACATGTTGGTTTTACTTATGGTGTGATGTTTATTAAGACTTGTTTCTGCCATGTTTTTGTCCCGCTTTAAATTACACAATCATTAAATCATTGAGTGAGCCTATGGATCGTATGGGTAGTACTATTTGGGAGACCCCCACGCGCAGTAACCCTATGTCGAGTAAACCACACTGAGGTCTGCGGACCGTTGCGGCATATGACCTAACGTTAAGATTATTGTTTAACAGAGCAATAATCGGTTTCGGGTGCCATTCGGTTGTAAGTCGAGGGTAGGTTTATGATAGAATGCAGGATCGATTATAGACTTGATTGATGTTGTCACACCCCAACCTAGGGCCTAGAAGTGTGACCAATAGTTAGTACCTGATTTGTAAATATATCGGAGTTTAAGTTTGTAAAACGACAGTTTTAATTAAAATATTAATATATAACAAAAGTCGGGAATTAAACACCCGATGGTTGATACAAAAGTGTTTGAGATATAAAAACCATAATTTACATTATTTTAATAATAAAACCGCGACTGAGCCATCAGATCGTCTAACGGCTATCATCATCTTCAACATTCAATCTCGGTTACCTGAAAAACAGTTATAAAATACGTCAACAACGCATGCTGGTGAATATGTTAACACAAAATAGTTTAATGCTTAATTATCCCGTCGAGACATCGTAGGCCTCGGCCCAACGTGGCTTAGGAAACAATCAAGTTCTAAAAGTCTGAATAACTATTACAAACTCCAACTCAACTCGAAATCGCTCAGCGAACACCGCAGTGTTCGAGATTGTAACCCCTACCTATATACACAAGATTATCCTCACTCGAACATCGTAGGTCCGACCCAACGTGGCGGAGGCATAATCAAGTGTGGTGCGGTGTGTCCACCGTCTAACAACATATGAAAGGATCCGGACAAACGTATCCAATAGCCTGAGGGCTAGCGATTAACTTAGTTCATAACGTTTTAGGGATACGCAATCCCATGTAATCATTTTAATGAATCGATTTAATAAGTTGTAAAGAGTTGGACATATTCACCTTTGTTATGATGAGTGCAGTTTACTGATATATATTCTTTTTGTAACCTCGGACCTATAGTACGTGAATAACCTTTTATAAAAGCTAGATCAATGATCTAGCTTTAGACCTTTAGTCTATTTGCATAATCATTACCTTGATAATCATTTCTCTTTTATAAAATCCTAGGACCTTTAGTCCAAGAAGTTTCATCATTTAAATACTACGAATCTGCTTCATGAAGAAACATATATACTAAGTTTCTTATTCTTAAGAAGTATTATAAAATATTTATAATTATAAATAAACAATATTTCATTTATACCATCGTCTTATGAAAACTATATTTCACTTATTATATAATCAAGGTATAGACTATACCCACGACTAGGGTATAAGCCATATATAATAAAATAATCAGGCAATACCCCTACCTTGTATGGCTAGCTTATATGAAATGCCTAAGTTTGACGCGGGCAGCACTCCTACTTTTCGTCGTATCGGGGGAATGAGCTAACAACACTTCTACGTTGTGCACATATTTCGAGAACGGATTGTCGGGACAATAGGGTCGAAGCATGTATTTCGAGGGAAGTGAATGTGAAATTTTGGTTTGGGATGCATAAGCAAAGCCCGACACCCCTATTAATAGAGATGAAAAACTTATGGACTATTTTGGTAATTGAAAAAACTTATGGACTATTTTGAGAATCTCTCTCTTCACTTGGACTACTTTGGGAATTTTCCCTTAATATAATTACTTTGTTGAAGTCCATGCACCTTGTGTATGTATATGATTGCCAAGTTGAAAAGCAAACAAATAAATAATAAAACATTCATTTTAAACTACATAACCAAATTTATGTGTTGTTCAACGACTTTAAGTTTTTTTACTCATTTTATTTTAGATTCATTATATATATATATATATATATATATATATATATATATATATATATATATATATATATATATATTAATCAACAAAATATAATAATGTAAGTTGAACAATCATGTAAAGAAAACCCCCTGATCAAGTACGAGCAAACAAACTAAACCAATCAGTGGTTATTTTTGTTGAGTTAATTTATTAGTATAAACTCGTTGTTTCCTAAAACCTTTAAACTTTGAAAATGGGTTAGATAGACGAGTTATTTAATAAAAATTATCATAAAGTTGCTCAGAAGTGTAAGAAATAGCTTATATATATATATATATATATATATATATATATATATATATATATATATAATTTAGCCCATATAAACTCACGAGTAGGGTCTAAGCCATATATAATAAAATAATCAAGCAATACCCCTACCTTGTATGGAAAGCTTATATGAAATGCCTAAGCTTGACGCGGGCAGCACTCCTAGTTATCGTCGTATCGGGGGAATGATCTAACAACACTTCTACGCCTTGCACGTATTTCGAGAACGGATCGTCGGGACAACGAGGTCGAAGCACGTATTTCGAGGGAAGTGAATGTGAAATTCTAGTTTGGGATGCATAAGGCAGAGCCCGACACCCCTATTTATAAAGCTGAGACCAAGAGCCATCGCGATACGCGATGGGTTAAAAAGGGATCCATCGCGTATCGTGATGGTGCGCTTAACAGCCACTGAATATAATATTCCATCGCGTATCGCGATGGAACTTAGGTCCGGTTGTCGCGTATTGCGACGCCGCCCACTAGGTATGATTGGTCACCTAGTAGACCTGCCACGTGTTGTCACGTGGCTGGCCACGCGTCCACGATTACATCACCTGGTCATCGCGTATTAACCCAAAAGGCTAGGTGATCGCGTATCGCAACCCGCCCATCCTGGGGTACTGTGATGCACCCATCGCGTAACGCGATGGGTTATTCCTTTGATCCATCGCGTATCGCGATGGGTCTTGAAATCGAGAATTTTCATTTTATTTATTTCATGGTCTCGCTTCCACTTTCCAAAAACAATAAGGTGGCTCTCAAGCGGCTCACAACGATGCGAGCGTGCGAAGTGCAAAGTGCACCACATTGCGCCCATCGCCTTTTGCCATCGCCATCGTCCTCGTCCTCGCCCGAGCACGTGCACGTCGGGTGCTACGCACCCTCTGCTAGGACCACTGGGTGCATTCTAAGCATAAAATAATATTACTATGGAAACTCCATCTCTTAGAAAGAGCTTCCAAATCTATCCCACTTTCCATGTGGGATGAAATTTATCTTCCTTATTTATACCCATGTAAAGGATTTTCATTTTCTTCCTTCCTTCCATGTGGGATGGATTCCTTTCCTTAACATGGATTGCTTCCATCTTTATGTTATTATTTCTTTATCACATTTATTATTAAAAAATTTTTGGGTCCTTCTATTTTCAAAGTTGACATTTTAATCCAAAAATAAATATGGTATTTTTCGAAATGTTACAGATGTGCACCATGCTTTATACTTACATACACACAAACTTGTGTGCTTTTATAAATGAACTGTTTTATGTGTATGTGAGCTAAACTCACGAATTCACCAAGTTTTTGTTGAAATTTTTTGCATGTATTCAGGTACTATGGGGATAGCAATTTGGGTTAGCTTTGTAATGAGAATGTATACGGATAGAGGTGTATGCCGAACATGACAATGAAGATTAGATGCCAAGAAGATTATTATAACCAACCACGGGATTGTAGCAGTGTCAGAGAAGAGATAGTTGTGTAGTTACGCCTTGTCATAAATACTTAGTTCAAACGTTGTAACTTATTTTTAAATACTTATGATTTTCATCCTCGGTACTTATTTCTTCTGAATCTTCCTCTTCCTCCTCCGGATCTTCTTACGATTTTTCCTCCGTCCACATATCTTCATCATCTTTGTTTAGATCCACTTGTATTTTTATCTTTTCTTGAGGTTGCATCACCCTCATCTTAGGTTTCCTCGTTGGACCTGCTATAGTATCATTGTTGGAATCTGATGGGTTATAAGTTGGAGTTCCAAAACCTCATCTTCGTTGATCGGAATGACACTGCATCCAACTGGATGTGTCTTGATCGAATTTGATAGGCTTATCCACTTGCATTTCATTGGAGGGGTGATAGTCCGGAATATCAGACGGATGATACTCGGGAGTTGGTGGATCACTTGGTATGAGCCTATTAAAAACCAAGTTTTACCGAATTCACCTAAACCAAGTTTTACCGATTCACCTAACAACCACACGCAATCGGCAAGTGTACCGGTCGCAATGTAGCTAGAAAGTAAGAGCGGATATCGAACCAAAGACATTATGGGTAAACTCTAATTATTAAACCTAAAAGATTACTAACCTACACTTTCTTTTGATTTTTAGTTTTTTTTAATATTACTTAAACTAATAATACTTAACTAATTATAATTTAAACTAAAAACAAAACTTTATAAAATTGGGTTTTACTAATATGCAAGAAACGACTACCTAGGTAATGGAATCCTACTAGTTAAATTAATAGTTAACGAACTTGACTTGGTTGAAAAACTTTATCTTTAAAATATGACACTAAAGACCACTAAAGTACGCTAGATCGCCTCCCGGCCTCACCAACAAAACCCTAGAACTTTAATGACATGTGAAGCTCAATTGCAAAAAGTTTGGATCACCTTCCGGTCTCACCTTACCTAATAATACTATGGTACCCCAAAATCCAAATCACTTCCCGGTCTCTTTGAATGCAATATATTAATATAAAGGGTGTATTATTAATTAATTTGAACGCAACTTTATCACAATAATCTTATAGACCTAGGATAACTCACTCCCGTGCAATTATTATTCAAACCCACAAAAGACAAAGATGACACAACACTAAATTGTCCCCCAGGCCTCTCTAGTCTCTAGTGATAGAGCAATAAAATCTAATAAGCTTTTATAAATTATTCCTACCATTATTTCGATCATAAATCGCAAACAAGATGAAAACACAAAGTAGACATCTTAATCATGCATTTAACAATCACCAATGACTATCAAGCACAAGTGGAATAATGATTAAAGCAATAATCAAATTTTATTACTCATATATATCATGAACAAACTAATAAAAAACTTTACCGTAGCATTAAATCATCCAACGTCAAATAATAATTCGTTAAACCATCGATCTATAATAGTACTCAACCAAAACCTAGGCAGTGTAAAGTATTTAGTTACTCATATAAAAGTATGAAACAAATTTAAATGAGTTCATGACAAAATATAAAGGAATTTGAATAAATAATTAAATAAAAAATGATGAATTATTCAACTCACTAATCCCCTGCTCCGATTTATTCATGCGCCTTCTCCATATATTGCACAGTAGCCAATAAAAATAATTAACTCTTGTGTCTCCTTGCTCCAACAATCAGCCTTTCTCAATCTCTCGCAGCCGACCACAAAACTAATTGTCTGACTTGTCTTTTTTTTCTTATTCCCACAACCGCCACTTAATCCTAAAAAATACCTTTTTTTCCTTTTTCTTTGCGGCTGATTTTTTATATCACTTGTAGGGTTTTTTTTTCACCTCCCCAACAGCAGTAGGTTAGATATGCTTTTGATTCATTATGGGCTTTCTTTGGAGAATTCACTAGTGGGCCCTTTCTTGATTAATAATTTGTGCTACCAACATTATTTTCTTCCTGATATGTAACTCTAGCCCAACATATTAATATAAGAGAAAATTCACAAAATAGTCCAAAAGTAGAGAGAGATTCCTAAAATGGTCCAAACATTTTCAAAATTCCCAAAATAGTCTTTGCAAAATCATTTCTGGTGACACAATTGGATTCGTGAAGTCAGATTTCGTTAACCAGTCAGATGTTGACACGTGCAAAGGTGACGTGATATTTACATTGAAATCTGTCTTCCCCGATACTTTTCAATCCAAAATCACCTCCATAGAAACCATGGTTTTCCAATGAAATTTATCTGGCACGTGAGTTTTCGAAAGTCATGTTTTTTCGCGTTTTTTGAAATTCATCTCCTCTGACGCATTTCAGATGAAATTCATCTTTATTTGCATAGAAAGAAGAGTTGTCAGAATAGATGAATTTTGTTACAAATCTATGCAATTCGATGTTTTTTTAGATGAAAGTCATCTTTTTTTGCATAGAAAGAATAGATGTCAGAAAAGATGAATTTTGTTACAAATATACGGTATTCAATGGTTTTTAGATGAAACTCATCTTTTTCGAAAGTATTGGACTGTTCTAACATTTTTCAAACTCCACCACACACCACCACTAACCAACACACCACCACCATAATCTGTCCATGTATTTTACCACTAAAGATTGAATCTTTACATCAAACCCATAATCTTTCCATTCATTTTATGTCCAAATATTGAATCTTTCTTCATACCCATCTCAACCACTACCGCCATAGTCCCCCACCGTCCACCACCACCATTTTCGGCCAAACCTATTAAAGTCCCATAATCATTACATACATTTTTCTTCAAACCCTTATCAACCACCCACCACCATTACCATCCACCACCTTCTTGACACTTGATACTCAACCAAAGATTAAATCTTTCTTCATACCCATATCAACCACCACCACCCACCGCCATCATCCACCACCACCATCCACCACAATCTTAACACATGTCATTTAACTCTCACAACCACTTTATTGATGAGCAAAGTATCAATCTTTCTTCATACCCAATTTATCAGATTTTTAAAACTTTTATGAAAATCATCTGAGGAGATTAAATTCATTGGGAAATTATCTTTTTTTGAAAATTATCTAAGTAGACTAAATTCAATGGAAAATTATCGTTTTTTTCAAACTTGTATGAAATTTATTAGAGGAGATTAAATTCACCTGAAATGCATCCGAGGAGATGAATTTCAATAAAACCCGAATATCATCTTTTTTTGAAAACTCACGGGCCAGAAAGATTTCATTGGAAAACCATGATTTTTGAGGGGATAATTTCGGATTGAAAATTAACGTGTCAACACTTCACTGGTTATCAAAATCTATCGCCACGAATAAAAATGTCACGACGGAGATTATTTTGAAGGACTATTTTGGTAATTTAAAAACTTATGGACTATTTTGGGAATCTCTCTCTTCACTTGGACTATTTTGGGGATTTTTCTTAATATAATTACTTTGTTGAAGTCCATGCACCTTGTGTATGTATATGATTGCCAAATTGAAAAGCAAACAAATAAATAATAAAACATTCATTTTAAACTACATAACCAAAATTTATGTGTTGTTCAACGACTTTAAGTTTTTTTGCTCATTTTATTTTACATTCATATATATATATATATATATATATATATATATATATATATATATATATATATATATATATTAATCAACAAAATATAATAATGTAAGTTGAACAATCATGTAACGAAAACCCCCGATCAAGTACGAGCAAACAAACTAAACTGATCAGTGGTTATTTTTGTTGAGTTAATTTATTAGTATAAACTCGTTGTTTCCTGAAACCTTTAAACTTTGAAAATGGGTTAGATAGACGAGCTATTTAATAAAAATTATCATAAGGTTGCTCAGAAGTGTAAGAAATAGCCCATATCAACTCACGAGTAGGGTCTAAGCCATATATAATAAAATAATTAAGCAATATCCCTACCTTGTATGGCAAGCTTATATAAAATGCCTAATATTGACGCGGGCAGCACTCCTACTTGTCGTCGTATCGGGGGAATGATCTAACAACACTTCTACGCCTTGCACGTATTTTGAGAACGGATCGTCGGGACAACGAGGTCAAAGCACGTATTTCGAGGGAAGTGAATGTGAAATTCTAGTTTGGGATGCATAAGGCAGAGCCCGACACCCTTATAAAGCTGAGACCATGACCCATCGAGATACGCGATGGGTTAAAAAGAGATCCATCGCGTATCGTGATGGTGCGCTTAACAGCCACTGAATATAATATTCCATCTCGTATCGCGATGTAACTTAGGTCCAGTTGTCGCGTATCGCGATGCCGCCCACTAGGTATGATTGGTCACCTAGTAGACCTGCCACGTGTTGTCACGTGGCTGGCCACGTGTCCACGATTACATCACCTGGTCATCGCGTATTAACCCAAAAGGTTAGGTGATCGCGTATCGCAAACCACCCATCCTGGGGCACTGTGATGTACCCATCGCGTAACGCGATGGGTTATTCCTTTGATCCATAGCGTATCGCGATGGGTCTTGAAATCGAGAATTTTCATTTTATTCATTTCATGGTCTCGCTTCCACTTTCTAAAAACAATAACGCGGCTCTCAAGCGGCTCACAACGATGCGAGCGTGCGAAGTGCAAAGTGCCCCACATTGCGCCCATCGTCTTTCTCCATCGCCATCGTCCTCGTCCTCACCCAAGCACGTGCACGTTGGGTGCTACGCACCCTCTGTTAGGACCACTGGGTGCATTCTAAGCATAAAATAATATTACTATGGAAACTCCATCTCTTAGAAAGAGCTTCCAAATCTATCCCACTTTCCATGTGGGATGAAATTTATCTTTCTTATTTATACCATGTAAAGGAGTTTCATTTTCTTCCTTCCTTCCATTTGGGATGGATTCCTTTCCTTAACATGGATTGCTTCCATCTTTATGTTATTATTTCTTTACCACATTTATTATTAAAAAAAATTTCGGGTCCTTCTATTTTCAAAGTTGACATTTTAATCCAAAAATAAATATGATTTTTATCGAGATGTTACAGATGTGCGCCATGCTTTATACTTACATACACACAAACTTGTGTACTTTTATAAATGAACTGTTTTATGTGTATGTGAGCTAAACTCACGAACTCACCAAGTTTTTAGTTGACACTTTTTAGCATGTATTCAGGTACTATGGGGATAGCAATTTGGGTTAGCTTTGTAATGAGAATTCTTATGGATAGAGGTGTATGCCGAAAATGAACAATGAAGATTAGATGCCAAAAAGATTAGTAGAACCAACCACGGGATTGTAGCAGTGTCAGAGAAGAGATAGTTGTGTAGTTAAGCCTTGTCATAAATACTTAGTTCAAACGTTGTAACTTATTTTTATCAATAATATTCCACTGCTTACACTTAGTACCAATTTGTCCTTCAAACTTCCAGGCCCCCTATTGGCAGGGTGTGACATTAACTCTTAGCAGTAGCATGTATATTCTATATTAGTTTTTTTCTCTCTTTCCTTATTGACTCATATGGTGGTTGTTCTTGTGCATCACTAAATGTACCAATAAATTAAATTTCACTATTAGAAAAGCTAGAGAAGCGCTTGATATTTAAGGTAGATGATAATAAAATAAAATTTTTTCATGATTACCTTAATTTCCAAATGGTTTGCATCAGAAAATCCTGGTAATAAAATCACTACTACAAAACGTTTATTAGCACCGGTCATAAAAGTATATTACAACGGTGAAAAGGTTAAACGGTGAAAAGGTTAAATGTTGTATAAAATATAATCCACCATTTACAAAAAAGTTCTAAACCCGTTTTAAATAAAAAGAAAATTGGAGTTTTTATTGAACAAAAGTTTAAACAACGGTCAATAAAAACCTATTTTACAACAGTCTGAGAGTCAACCGTTGTAAATAAGAAGAAAGTTAGAGTTCTTTATTGATAATACTTTAAACAATGGTGAAAAAATGTCTTACAAAGGTGTGAAGGTCAACCATTATAAATAAGAAGAAAATTAGCGTTGTTTATTGAACAAGACTTAAACAATTGTCAAATAAAATGTTTTACAATGATGTGAAGTTCAATCGTTATAAATAAGAAAAAAACTAACGTTGTTTATTCTTTCTGAGTTGTCTTTATTCTAATTTTCCCTCCTACCACTTTATAATGCTTTCATTTCCCTTATTTGAAAATTTTCATAAATTTCATCTCCTCTTTTTAACCTCTAAATATGGTTTTCTTAATTCTCTCAATATTCTCTCTAAATCTGCTATTCAAATTGCATATATGTTCATCAGATTTTGTTTAGATTGAGGTATACTTTGTTGATTATGTTTGTAATATCAGCTAGGGTTTATATGAGGCTTGATTTTGTTATGTTTAAGTTGTAGATCTCAGTTTACTTTGTGTAAACTGATTGAAAGATTGCATCCGCATAGGGTTTATATTTTGTTGAGCTTATTGCTTACTTGATGTCTCTGATTTCGTTGCATAGTTACGATTCATTCATTATTGTCTTCATCCTCTAAACATAAAGTTTATGATTAAAGGAAGAATCTTTTTCTGCTATACTACACTTCAGGCATGTCTCTCGTTCTTCCACATTTTGGAGTTTTATTCGTTTGGGTAAGTATATTTAGAAATGGAAGTGATATATTGTTTTTGGAGTATTTTGAAAATGAAAGAATCATAAAATTAAAGGAAAGCAAAATGCACACCAGATGTTTCATAAAAATATTAAATGAGGAAGTATATATTGTTACACCATGTAAAGGGAACGTTGGTGATTAACATTATATGTTTTGAAATAATGTTTTAGGTTATTGCGTATTATATATGGACTATGAGAAAAACAAGTTGCACTTAGGAATGACTTAGAACCAAAGAGAGTGAATGCTGATTGATAAACATACCTAAGAAAGAACATGTAAGTGACTATAAACACATTGAAGCTGTTTTTTTATGTTCTAATCCAATACAATATGACTTGTTAAGACACACAAAGTAGCTTTCACATAAACTTAATTTGTGTCGCCTAGTTTGATTAAAGTTGTAATCTCATGTAAATGGTAAGTGAATTTTCACTTATAGTATATGGTTGGTTTCTTATGATGATAGATATTCTAATCTCGTTAAGTTTAATAGAATTGATATATGTTGTTATTATCCTTAGATGGACATAGTGTTACCAGAAGAAGGGAAGGATATAAGGGATTCTTACTAAAACTGTTGAAGAATATGCATATGCGATTTTGAAGATTTTAAGGATGTTTTCCGAGAAACATTTGACAAATTCACGGAAGTAAAAATAACATCGTATATATACTTGTTTAGTTTTTATTTATGATTTAGACCATTTTTGTATATATGTAAGATGATTCATGTATATAAATTGGATCTGAGGCTTTTGGTTGCTACAATGTGTTGTTTAATAAAAATATAACTTTTATTTAAAAAAACCAAATATGTTGAAGCGTTGTTTTTGGGATAATCAAAGATCCGTTGTTTTTGGGTGATCAAAGAACCGTTTTTTTCTTTTTATATCATTTACAAGGGTCTTTTCTATATTATTTTTACCACAATCAAGCGAAGTTTTTGGATACCATTTTACACCATTTATAAACTGTTTTAAATACATTTTGCAATGTAAACCTCATTTAACCGTTCTAAAATAAACATTTTTCTGTACTAGTGAATATTTCTTGTTGATTTACTACTCTAAGGTTAACCCTAGTTAGAATTTATCTACATACAAATCTCATTGTATTTGTAATCTTGTATCACGAATCACTAAGAAAATACAAACCCTAGTTATTGTTCGTGGACGTATTTTAGACTTAGACAAAACCATGTCGAATCTCTCGTGTTATTTACTTGTTTTTCATGCGTGTTTGCTTGTGCGTGCGACTCAAGTCCTTACACGGGTATTAAGTTACATCTGTTACAGTGGTCCCCTATGACCAAAAGCTTAACACAAGTTTGGCTATCAATTCTTTAACATCTATGGTGTAGGTGATGTAGGGGTTGCCGAAAAGCAGATCACTGGACCAAGGCAAATACGAAGTAAAGGGAAGAAGTATAAGGATCGAGAGGATTTTTCTTGGCAAACATGGCCTCAAGCGACATGGGAAAAATCAAACTTAAGAAATAACCAATAATAAATATAGTAATTATTTATTTTTTTCTTAGTGGCTGAATATTATATAATCCACAAGTTGACCTTATATTCTAAACATTAACCATCTTATCACCCGTTAAAGTGGGAATGACATGATATTAGTTGGAGTAACAGGACAATATTAACCTTTCGAATTGCCAAGGGTAGCAACCCGAATCGAATGTATTACTCGTTTTTTTTTGAACGACCAAATAAGTAACACCGGGTACTTCATACGCGGCCCCCATTGACTAAAGGTAGCCCGAGCCGGACAATTCCGACGATAGCATATGGATGATGGTTAATACATGAGGCATTAAAGTCTGAGACCATGTGTATTGCTAGCGTTGTGGCTAGCGTTTTGGGTGAAAACGCAGGGGGTACACCGCCCCCCCTGCGTTATGATAAAAAATTTTTTTGGTGCGTTGTATACAAAACGCGCATGGTGGCACAGAAATCAAAAAAACTAGTCGTTGGAGCCGTTGAGATTTAAATATATATATATATATATATTAATTATATTTATACTATATAAACAAACCAAACTCATTTTTTTAACACACTCCTTCTACTTCTATACCAATTTATATCTTTTACACAAATATTTCTACCAAAATGTTTCCAAACAACAACCAAAATATTCTCGGTTTCGGCAAATATGCCCGTCAAGGCAACCAAAATCCACAACCAAACCAATCTACCGCCCCGACGCCAACCGTACCCGTTCCGCAAATGTATGACCCGCAAATGGCCGCGTATATTGCACTTCTACAAAGCTCTATGCCAAATGTGGTGTCCGGTTTCCAAAACCCAATGACAAACATTTTTGCGGGTTCGGGTTCCCAACCCGCCCCGGAGACCCAACCCGAGGTCGAGTTCGTGCCGGAGACACAACCCGAGGACGGTTCGAGCCAACGCGGACGTTCGAAAAAAACACGCAAAGAAGCCCGCCGGTGAACCTCGGGTTAAAAAGACGGTGATAGCGTGGAGTATCGACGAGTGCGTACTATGTGCTCGTGCTTGGTGCCAAATATCGGAAAATGCCAAATGCGGTAGGTTTTTAAAATGCATATATATATTTTTAAAATTTCTTATAACAAACATTAAACTTGTAATGTTTTTATTTTTTTAGCGAACTATCAAAAAACGGGGGTATTTTGGCACAAAATTATAGAGAGGTTTCACAACCTTGACGGGGACTCGCGTCGAGAAAAAGATTCGTTACTGTCGAAATGGGGCGACATAAACACCAAATGCATGGCTTTCCATACGGTTTTCTCTCGGATGAATCGAACTAGGAGTAGCGGTGTCTCGGACGCGGAAGTCATGGATAACGCGTTGGTTGAGTTTCAACATAAGGTCGGCGGGACCTTCAACTACTTTGGCATTTGGAAAGACCTATTGAGGCATCACCCAAAATGGGGCATGGTGTTGGATGCCGAAGCCGAAGCCGAAGGCGAAGGTGGTCCGTGTAAAAAAAAGTCTAAAACATCATCTTCGGTTGATCCAGACACGCCCGTTCCGAAGCTCGAAACTTCAACTTAAGCGATAATGACCCCGTGAATACTACCGACATGCCCCGGCCGAGGGGTGGAAGAACCAAAGGCAAAGGAAAGGGGAAAGGGGCCGGTTCGTCGTCGGCAACGAGTTCAAATCCCGAATTGGAAAGCCAATTCCAATTAATGAACTCTCGACTCCAAGATTTACACCAACTTGGAACCCAACGACTTCAAGTAAATTTGGACGCCGTCAACCTACTTCGAAGGAATGAGATGGACAAAGACATCGAGATTTTATCAAACGAGCTATCCGAAGACGACCCGATAGTCCAATCTCTAAAAGCCAACCGACGAGCGAAAATTTTAGAAAAATATAAATGAGTTTTAGTTTTATTAGTATTATTTATGTTTTTTTTATTTTAATTTGATGTATTTTTTTAATTTAGTTTAATGTATTTTTTATTTGGAAGTTTAATGTAATTTTTAATTTTATATTAATTTATTTAAATGATTTAGTATTTAAAAAAACAAATAAAATTAATAATGACTGGGCGCCACGTGACGCATAACCCATGGTAGTGGAGAGTTATGACTACAGCCTGTTTTTGTACAAAACCATAACTCTGACTGGGCGTCACGTGGCGTATAACCCCTGGTAATGGAGCTTTATGACTACACATGGTACGAGGCTCGGTGGGCGTAGTTGGATTTTGGTAGTTGAAAATTAAATAATATATAAAGTGAAAAAGTGCAGTGCATTCCATTCCATTCCATTTCATTCTATCTATCTATCTAAATCTATCTATGACGGCGTCTGCAACATTTCCGATGACGACGGCCGTGACAGCTCGGAAACTTCCGGGTGCAATTATTATTCAGCGCCGGCCACCCAATTTGTACTCAAACCCTAAACCATAAATATAAATACGCTTCTACAATCGAAATTACACCGCTAGAGACTACACTTTCCCATCAATTACCGCTCAAGAGGGTTTGTTTTCTCTTCTTATTCCTTTATTTTTTACAAACTCTGATATTAACTAACTTGATGACGAAACCCAACTGAAAGCTAACAGAACCATTCATATTTTCACCTTTTAACCTCCATTTCATTTCATGTATTTCTTAGTTCAAATTTAATTTTGGTTATTAACCAAAACCAATTGATTAGTTTTTCTGATAATATTACTAGAGTACTCAACTTTAATGCTTGCGTTCTCTATAAGTAATTAGGAATTATATAGTTACTTTTATATTTGAATTAAACAAGGCAAGCTTTTATTTCTGGATTCAAATTGATATACATTCATAACCATCTTTTGAACACAAGTATAGTAGTTGTGGTAGTTGAGCGAACTTAATGATGATGACAATGCCCTGTGGAGGTTAATGACGATAAAAGTACATGATACCGTAATCATGTTTGCATAGGATGTTATTAGGGGAAAACAATACATTTTGTGCTATGCGAATGATGAAAATTTCTCTAGTGGTAGATGCCAATACGATCTACATAAAAACTCATTTAAACAAAGTGATTGTAGCATGAATATGAATATGCTCGGTGAACTTATACCTAATTAAGGCGGATAGGCTTTTGAAACTCAATCCATCTTCTTTCCCATTTTATATATGGACTTCTCATCCAATCAACCCTACATACTGTAATTGTAAACCTTGTACCATTTGTATATATGTATTTGAACAAACTCATTTTGTGTTGTTTTATTTTTGTAGGTTTTGATCCCAGTTGGGTTTGGTACAGAAGAAATGGAAGCTGTAATAATGGTGAATGTGCTGCGCCAAGCTGGCGCTGACGTGGTCGTTGCGTCAGTTGAGCCTGAGCTACAAGTTAAACTTTCTGGTGGTACAATACTTGTTGCTGATACATCCATTTCCGAATGTTCAGATCAAATATTTGATTTGGTTGCTCTTCCTGTAAGCTCTTGTGACTTCAAACCTATTTAATTGAGTTTTACCTTTGTACACTTTATTTTTTTCATTGTTATTTCTTTCTTTATTAGATTTCATGGTTATTTGTTTCTTATTTATGTCATGTATGTTTATTTAGGGAGGCATGCCTGGTTCCGTGTGTTTGAGAGATTGTAAAACATTAGAAGAAATTACAAGGAAGCAAGCAGAAGAGAAACGGTTATATGGTGCTATTTGTGCTGCTCCAGCGGTAACACTTTTGCCCTGGGGCCTTCTCAAGAGAAAAAAGGTTTATTTACATATGCATACATACCTACTTAGGAAGGGTTCTATGTAGGGGAGTAAACCAGCCGAGCTGAGCCTGAGATCGACTAGCCTCGAGCTCGGCTCGTTTTGAGATTTTTTTCTAAAGATCGAGATTGGGTTATGAATTGTTTTTTCAAGCTCGAGATCGGCTCATTTATTATTTTAGGATTAATTTATATACGTTATTATCTAATTTATCTTTATATATAACATAGTAGGTATTATTTGGTTATTTTTCTTTCATAATTTTATATATAATAAATATTGTAATATAAATATATGTTTAATGCATTAAATAAAAATTATATTAGTAATAGATTTGTTTAGGCTTGCGAGCCACCTCGGCCTTGATAAGTGAAGCTCGGGCTTGGGCTCGGTTTTTAATGAGCTTATCTTAAGGGTTGAGCTCGGCTCAATTTGAGCTTCTAACAAGCCAATATCGAGTAAATCACGAGCTAGCTTGGTACGTCCCTAGTTCTAGGCAGAACACAGTTTTTTGTGAGAACATGAAGATAAAGTAAACCAGTTACTTTCTATTTAAAAATTAAAAGAAAATGGTTGAAATGCAATTCTTATTCACATCTCCAAAATTAAAAACAATATATTAACACAATTCTTCATTTCTTTTATATATAGATCCCACACTTGAATAAGTGAAGGTTATATTACCACACACGTGTAGACGTTTGAAAAATTAAATAAAGAAAACATATTAACAAATTAGCTGGTTTCTTATGTACATAACATACATATTTCTATAAAACTCAAAATATTTGGACCAGTGATAATAAAATTAACCGATTCATTGTTTGTTGTTTTTGTTCTTGCAATACTTTAGTGTTCTGTAATGAAAATCTCCTTATATATGCACACACGCGTGTATACACACCATGCATGTTATGGTTTTAATTGTGAATATGCGTTCTTGCTTGCAGACAACTTGTCATCCAGCTTTTTTTCACAAGCTCCCGACTTTTCGGGCCATTAAAACAAATCTCCAAGTCTCTGAAGAATTGACTACAAGTCGCGGCCCTGGTACTTGCTTTCAGTTTTCTGTATCGCTAGTTGAACAACTCTTTGGGGAATCGGCTTCCATGGAGATAGGAAAATTTCTGGTAAATCAGTTTTTCATTTTTAAAATTTTTGTTTTCCCGATATTGGTCAATTAGAGTAACCTCTTTGTGTCTTGAATTATGTACAAGTTAATGGATACGATTGATGAGGTTTCTCGGATGGAAGAGTTCAATGAAGTTGAGTGGGCGGTTGATCATACACCTCGTGTAAGATTTTAATATTTTTTAGTAAGTTATTATGTGAGATGATTATTTATTGTTGTTATACTTTATCACCATAGATTCTCATTCCAGTTGCAAATGGATCTGAAGATATTGAAGTGGTTACGGTTGTAGATATTCTAAGACGAGCTAATCTAGATGTTATAGTTGTTTCAGTTGAAAAGACCTTGTCGGTTGTCGGGTCCCATGGTATAAAAATCGTTGCAGATAATTTACTTAAGAATGCTGCTGAATAAATATTTGACCTAATTATCCTTCCGGTGAGTTTAAACTTTAAACACATTTTATGAATAAGTTAGACGGATAGCCCTTGTTGCAAGGCCATTTGGTCCTTTCTTTTCAGAAATTATGGGTTTGGTCCTAGGGTTTTCAACCCATGTTATGTTTGGTCAAAATTTGTTAAAACTTATGTGAAATGGGGTTTAATAGTAAACCCAAGTAATTTTTTTTAACCTCCATTTGTGCCAAAGGACCAAATGTGTTTCTGCTGAGTGAAAATTGGGGCTCACTGATGTCATGTGATTTCAGCAAAGAAAGGACCAAACCTGTAGTATTATGTTTAGTAAAAACTGCCTATTCTATTTTCTTTTTTATATGCTTTTTTTTCTGTAAGAGCAACGGTAAAAGGGTAATTTTACATCAGTTTAACAGAAAAGATTCACCCCATTAGCCATTTGTACCAACATTGAAATTTGAAAGAGAATGAGGAACTTGGGGACTTAACATGCAAGTTTTAGACTTCAGGGACGAAATTCATAATTTGGCCCAAACCATAGGCACCATCGGTGCATTTAACTTTTTATTGTTAATGGCACTTCATTGAAACCTATCTTATCTGGATACTAAATCATAGGGAGGAGATTCGTGTGTCGAGCGATTACACAAATCCAAAATTTTGAAAAGGTTGCTTAAAGAGCAAGTTTCTAGCGGACGAAAATACGGGGCGATTTGCACTTCGCTTTCGATTCTTCATAAACAAGGCCTACTCCAAGTAAGTTCAAAACTTCCAACACAATGCTTCTTTTAGTTGGTAATTTTACGTGGTTTTTGTCATACAAAAAAAGTTAACAGCACCAGCTTGAGAGAACCATTGGACCAAACATGTACTTTCCATAAACAATGTATCAAATGTTCAAAACTTCCATAAACAATGCTTCATACTTTTTTTGCAGGACAAGAAAGCGACCGCTCACCCCTCTATGGTGAGCACACTTGATAGCAACACCATAGTCGGGTCACAAGTTGTAGTTGACGGTAAACTAATCACATGCCGGGGTCTCTCGAGTGCCCCGGAGCTTGCGTTAGCTATCATCGCCAAGTTTTGTGGGCACGGCCGAGCAAAAAGTGTAGCAGCGGGCCTTGTTTTCGAATACCGAGCAAGCTAAATGCAAACAATTAAGAAAGCAAAAGTTGGTTGAAGCTATCTATTACAATTTGGGTGGGTGGCTTTATAATTTTTGTAGCCTCAAAACCAAGTTGATTGCAAGGGTTATCGGTTAGGTTGGTTCAAGAATCGGTTGCAGAAGAAAGGTTCATTGTGGCTGGTCATGTCACATGATTCAACTTAATAGATAGTGGGCATGTTACCACTTGTATGTATAGATTTGGAGGATTGGAGGTGTAAAATGAATTAAAATCATGCCTTTTATGTTATTAGTTAAGATGTTGGGTTTTTTTTTTTTTTTTTTTTTAAATCTAGTTTTTTATTTGTTTTCTTAAAGTATTGAACCAATGTTATTCAACATATATACGGTTAACTAGCTTTTATCCCCCGTATTACGGGGGTTATTTTACATTATTCATCTATGATATTTATATATATTTTGGATTTTAATTTTATTTATTGTACAGAAGTTAACAATATACTTATTATTTGATGATCACAGAGTTTTACAAATAAATGAGATGTTATACCTGGTTTAAATGCTATTTGGGTTTGGTGTGACCCATGACCTGCTTATTTTTTATACTATAAAAATTGTTTTTTAATTATAAATAATATATATCTTTTTTTAATGAAATCATATGTTAATTTTTAGTATATTCCTATTTTATAGGATTTTCATATCAAATATTTGGTGAGATTAATATTTTATTTAATGAAACGTTATAACCCGTTTAATGAATATATGGTTTTGGCGAGACTCATACCCGTGAATTCGTGTTAAATGCATGAAAAACCTCTGTTTACAAATAATGCAATATGGTGGTTTGAGAGAATGTAGGGATCAACCAGAAAGATTTTAAAGGTTTCGTTTATAGATAGATATCCAATCTATAAGCCGCATCAAAATTCCTTATCATATGTACCAAAATAAATAAATAAAAAGCAAGACTGAAAAAACATTTTTAGATAAAGCACTCAAATCTTTACCTCGTCCAGAGTATAAATTACCAAAATATAATCATGAGCATATGTTATCTCACCATACAGCATGTATATTACACAAGTTCTATGTGCTCTAAGTTTGGTTTGGTTCAGATGGTACTTTATCTATCAAGGTACAGTTAATGTTTTTCGCAAGTATAACATTCTATTTCCCGAAAACTTCATCTTCTCGGACACCTGTCGTAACATCACCTGATTCCAATCAATGAATTGGGATAACCGCATTTGTATTTATTGCTTTAGAGATATATATAAAAGGGTTATATAACTGTGTGATTGTTTCTATCCTCTACTATATCGGACATGCACAACATACAAGTGCATTCATAACATTCAAATTTACACACCAGATTAGATTGACTGTTTGAATTAAACCTACATTGTTTACTTGTAGCAATGGCGGGTGGGGGGGGGGGGGTTGATATTACAGTTATATCTCAAGATGGGTGGGGGAATATATGTATCATGGCCCACATGCTTATTGAGTTAAACTATTTACACTCATATTTATCGTTCTCTTGATTTTGAAATCCAAATACAATTAAACAACTTTTACCAAATTATGTCTATATAAGAAGAATCACTTATGACTGAATCTATAAGATTGGTTTGTATTTATTAATTCAGTTTTTTCATTAAAAAGGAATAACGATTTTATATTGAGGTCATTTTTTTTAACATATTTAGGCCCATTTTTTTAAATATAGTTTTTGCTAAAAAAAACAAATTGCAATAATCACTCTGTAGTTGAATGATAACAAGGTCTTATGACACTGTTTAATTATTTGTCATTTTTCATATTTAAAAAAATAATACGAAGATACAATAATAATATCATGGAAAGCATGTTCAAGAATATGAGCCATTTATGTTGTTTAAGTGTGTATCTTTACTTTTTCACCATAAACAGTTGAATTTATGTAAATTGCACAAAAAATAAAAATCACATTAAGTTTTTTTATTTTTATTTTTATTTTTTAGAGGCATGTAACTTATTTATATTTCTTAAAGATATAGCCTTTTTATATGGACTTGAAAAATGACTTACAAACCATGAAATCCTAGTGAGCGGCACAATGACTTTTGAAAAATGACTTTTACATTTTAGTTTCAACTAGATCTATGGTAATTTTTTTGTTGTAATTTGTATTTTACATGTTCATTCATATATACATCACAATAATTAACACATTTTTCTGGTAAAGCACTTATTACCCCTACCAAACATTTCATATTTCAAAACTGAAGTCTGTGTGGGAAAGTCACAAAAATAATGTTTTATTTTTATTTATTTATTCAAGAAAACTAAAAAAACAGATTTTCTATTTTACATAAATAACCTCATGTATATATATATATATATATACCCAAGACAACCAATGGGCTTTAGCTCAATTCAACCAGCATTGGAGGTGGAGTGAAGGTTCGGGCTGGGATCACAAGGTCTCAAGTTTGAATCCGTATGTAATCGGATTTTACCGTAGTATGCATTCGGGTGACGGGTATTAAACAGAAGATGTTGGGCTTGGGCTACCCAACGCCACTTGCAATCACAAGACTATTGAGACGTCACATTTTACCATGCAATCACCCCAAATAGCCAGATTTTATTCATGGGTTGTTCAAAAATATATATACACAAGACAGACGTATTATAACATTTCTTTACTTAGTTACCAACTTACTATTATACATTTTTTTTTTTGAGAAAATATTGATCCTTTTATATATAACACAAACCGAACTACATCTGGATAATGGTAAGCGAGCAACAAGTTGCGCCGCTATCCCCTTTTGAATCGCAAAGCCTATTCTACTAAATATAAATCATTGGTTCCTCGGGCTCTGCGAGTCACTGTGGACTACCTTCTGCACCCGCTCCAAGAAGCGAACCGCCTCGGGAGCTAGGGATCCAAAAGTGTCGAAGGCAAATGGAATGAACACGTGCTGATTCTCCAAACACAATGTCTCATGCTTAACAACCTTCCTAGACTCCGCTCTCAAAACCGCCTGTCCCGGTACGAAGCCACTGTCTCTCAGCCCCACCAACGGGGACACCCCAGTGAGGTCAATACACGCATGCTTACCCCCTGCCCAGCCAAACACAAGAACATCCGCAGGACGCAGGGTAGATCTTCCCTCACGCGGATCAGTCAAAAAGTTAACAGGTACATCTTTCTTGGCTGAGATCCCGGCACGTCTAAGCACATCCCATAACACATCTCTAACCCAGTCATGCCGATACTTGAATCCCGGCAATTCCTTACAGTGGAGGGCATGCTCACCGAATCTATCCAAACAAGCTTTTTTACAAATGGGGCATAATTCATCTTGAGGGAAAAGGGGAATCATAAGCCGGTATTTAAGGATGGCTCTGTATTCAACTGCCGACATCCGTTGCCCAAGACCTTCAATGGGCACAACAGTCAAAAAATTCTGGGCATGAGCCCCCTTGAGACAAGCTAAAACTGCCTTTTGTCTCGGGGTCATATCGAATCGCTCCTCCAAATCATGTACGTGTTTACCATAAAGAGCACTCGCCAAGGTTTGTTGAGGTTTCTTGGGGGCGGTCTCCTTATCAGTAAAACCGCCTATATCAAGGTTCGGGAGAGTTGTTCCATTATTACCAAGTGCAAAAGAGTAGTCAGGATCTACCCCCGCAACACCAGCGTTTCGCAGGACGTGGTCTTGCAATTTCCACGACTGAGACCTGGAAGCCACAAATGCATATGTGGAGACATCCTCAGCCGAGAAAATTCCTAAGCCTCCGCAACGCATAGGGAAGGAAGCCAACCTCCACTGGAGGCCCCCAAAATGCGGTCCTCCACACACAACAATATCTTCAATTGCCCCCCGCAGGCCCGCATCAAAGATGGACACAGCCTCTTTGACATGTTCAGGTTGACAGGTCCGGAGCCCAAACACTAACTTAGCAACCCCCATGCACAAGCGTAACAAAAGGAGCTCACTTTGGGGGTCCCTCAGGTCCGGCAGGCGTTTCATAAGTTCAACCGCCCTCAAAGCTCTTTTAGTTGCCAAAGACCGAATAAACCCTGCATCCCGACTAACCGCTCACCCCAAGAGTTTAACTCTCATCGCAGGCCTGCTAATCTCTCCAGGGAATAAACCCGACACTTTCTTCGAATCATCACATGACGACCAAAAAACCTCTGTTTTTCGAATATTAAGCCTAAGCCCTAGAGACGCCCCCTCTGAGCGAATAATGCCCAACGCTCTAGCGACCTACTCAGCCTTACCAATAATAGTGCCATCGTCTAAATACCAAGCATGGAAGGGCAAGGGATAGGCCCCCTGCACCCTAAGGATGAGCGGATGAAGGACCAACGGAAAAACAAGAGGGCCAAGGGGGTCCCCTTGCTGCACCCCAGTAAAAGCCCCGATATGAGTATCCCCCACATATAAACGGGCGGGGCGGGCATTTAAAAACTAGACCCATGGGAAGATGGATGGACATATGCAGCTAACTTCCCTGAGAAGGGTCGTCCGATCCACCTCGTTGAAGGCGTTAGAAAAATCAACAGTGAGCATAGCCAGGGACCCGTCAGAATGAAACGCGATCAAAAATTTGTTAGCACTATGCAATACCGCTTCTGCCCCATTAGGGATCCCAATCCCGAATTGGAAATCCCCTAGATAATTAGCAACCTTTTTCCCTATTTTAATCATAGCGACTTTCGACACCAATCTTCTCCAAATGGCCCCCACTACGATGGGTCAAATTCCATTGTCAGGCTTCAACAGGGGGGGTCAACGGTGCCGAAGCAATGAACTCCGCTAGAACTTTTGGACAAAGCCCCCAAGCCACAAGTTGACAACATCAGTGATGGCCTTTAAGATCCCGGAGGCGGTCGGAGACCCCTGGCCACAGAAAGCGTCTAAAATATGTTGGGCCCGCAAACTATCCCTCCCACAAGATGTACCTTTCGGGAAGTTTTAATACATTCCAACACACAATCACCGTCCACCTGCAAGGCTGGTTCCGATGGCACGACGGAGGGCATGGTCGAGGGGTCCACCACAGGATGTCTATCAATCAATGCTCTCAAAGTATCCCCCCGGCAGGCGCGACCCCGGATGAACACAGGACTTTGATCGCCGCTGTGTAATGGTCGTCCGCTACCTTCCAAAGGCACTGCTTGATATTGCCCCCTCCCTCTTCTTTATGTTGGCAATCCCATATCACTGGAAGTTCAAGGAGCGGTAGCACCAACTCTCCTAAACCTGCCCCATCTTTCCAAACAGCCAAAGCCCGCATAATGGAGCTACATTGAAGCGATTTCCTGTTACCGGACCTTCGTTCTTGCCTAGTAGCCGGTTTGACAACACGTATCGTGCAACGAGGCAACAACAAAAGTTTAACCCAAGCCTCAATAGACCTCGGGGCATCCACCACTTTACGAAGCCCCCCTGACAAAGCCTGGGCAAAAGCCATGCGACACGCGGGCGAGATATTCTTGACAGTGGCAATAGGAATGGCGATGACGCGCTCAAGGAGAGCGACATCTACCACAAACGTCTCAGACTGACCACTCCCAAGTTCCACCTGCGAATCGCGGGGTTGAGGGATCCCCACAATAAAATTAAAGTCGCCTCCTGCACGTGGGGTGCATTTAACAACTTCTTTTCCGTGCAGACAAGGCCTATTCAAGGCATGCAGGGCCATGCACTCCCCGCATAACCAGTTCTTAAGCAAGCGCAAGGTTTCGACAACGTCATTGTAGAGTTCCAAGTCCGAAGCAAGACGCTCCTTTAACTGATCTCTCATTTCCTTTACATTGAAGTGATCCCGCTGAAAATGCATGAGTAACCTAGAGTACCCTTCGTATCCCGGGATACCATCTTTGCAAACATGAAAATTTTTAAAGGGGCAACGCCAAATCCCCGTGCCCGAGCTAGGACCGGGCTCTCCACCACATGCCCTCATAAATCACTTAAGAAATTAAAACTTTTTTTGTTTTTGGAAACAATGGAAATTAAAATAAAATTTGATGTTGGCATTTAATCAAACACCTGGCGGGCATTACTAGCGAAACCTCCAAACTAATGCCATTCAAAACAAATCGCCCAGAAAATGAAATGCTAGAAGACCAAATAAGCAAAAAACGAGAATGGGTGATGACGGTGGCAAAATAAGGGTGGAGCAGTGAGGTGGAGATGGGGGGGGGGTAACGGCAGTGGCGGTGGTGGGTGAGAGGCGGAGACGGAAAGGGAGGGTTACGGTGGAGCTGTGAGACGGAGATGGAGGTGGTGGGTTAGGGTGGTGGGTAATGAAGATGGTGGCAGGAAGTTTTTTAGGATTATGAGGTGATAAGAATTGTTAACAGTAATAAACTATTTCACAATTAATTAATATATTAAACTGAAAAACGTAGTTGACACTTGACCCACGGATTTTTTGATTTCAACCATCGTCACATCGTTGTCCAAAAGTCGAACATCACATTTCTTCTAACTTAAAAAAAATAAAAAATAATAATAATAACCATTTGCTTTAAATGGTAATTAGAAAAGGCCAACATTAGATGGGCCCACAACAGTAACATATAAGCTATACCCCACCACACGGAATCTATGATCTTCACTATAAATATCACTTGGCAAAACACTTCCTCCATAATAATATTAACATACAACCCTAATTCCCTCCGGTGGTTCATTTTCATTTCCAATGGAAAACTCAAAGCACCCGCTTCCAGTTCTCTTCAAAAACCAATCGTGGTCCGCCGACACCCACCGCGACAAAGAATGGGAGAAGTTGAAGCTCAAACAACGTCGCAGGAACTTGCACCGCCGCAGCATGAGTGCCAATGCTGCATCGGAGTTTGACGTCACTGATGATGACATCAAAGAGCTACAAGCTTGCTTCGAGTTGGGGTTCGGGTTAGATCCGTCAGATGAGTTGGATCCGAAGCTTAAAAGAGCTTTTCCTGCTCTTGAACTTTACGCGGCCGTTAATCGTCAGTTCGATCTATCCAGGTCGTCGTCGATCGACTCGGGTTATTCTTCCAGCTCATCCTCTGCATCTGTCCGTCCCATTGTTGATCCAAGTACGATATTATTACTTTTGACAACTCAGCCTGAAATTTTGAAGAAAAAAAATAAATTATATAGATATGTATTAATTAGAGTTTAATGTTTAATAACTAATAAATAACAAAAGTCCAATTTTTTTAAAGCCCAATAGCAATAAACATATGTTTGTTTATTTATTATTATTACAATAGTTATCGTTGATCTTATTATATATATATATATATATAAGGGTCTAAGTTTTAGTACTAGATGGTATTGATATTGAATTTTGATCATATCTAGTTTTTGTTTTAGTTGAATAATAATTTGTTTGAATATTTTTGTAGGTGATGATCCGAAAATGGTGAAGATGAGATTAAAGAGATGGGCGCAGGTGGTTGCTTGTTCAGTTCATGAGGCTTTCACGCAGCCAACGATAGAATATTCTGCAGAATAGACAAATTAATATGAACCGATCGAGTGTTTGTGAAGTGTGTGTGTTTTCTAGGGCTTTGAAAAAAATATGGGAAGAATTCACCAAGATTCTATGTATTTTAATGTAATAAATATATAAATAATCAATAATAATTATTGATCCTAAATCTTTCTTTCAAGTACTTAATTATTGTTTTTTTTATTTTTGGGTTTTTGGTTTTAATTCTTAAGTACACAAATGAACAATGAAGAACATTACAACATGAAATATCAAAATCAAAGGACGAGGTAGTTAAAAGCATGTCTTAAGTGAATGAAATGCATTTTTGTTGCTCAAAATCTCAATAATCACTTTTGAGATGGCGTTTAGTTTAATTAATTATGATTACTAAAAATTAATAGACAAGTTATGGTAAAAAAAATGCTTGTATTTAAGTGAATATGTGCTTATAGTTATTATATGTACGAGTTTATGACACTTATTTAAATAAACTCTTTGATTAGTTTTTTCTATATGTTACGATTTGATGATGTTAAAAAAAAATCAGATTCTAGATATTTTTTAGTTCGTCACATTGATACGTATCGTGATAAACATAAAAGATACATCAATAAAGGCTGAAATTGATGAGCGACTTAAATTTGTACACAAGTACTCCTTTTTCTTCGCAAATGTGATAGTAGGTATGAAGAGGGTTACCAAAATACAATATATTGTTTTGTTATGCCGACAAAGATTTGGTTTTCTCTTCATATTGTTTTGTTATATGAGGGTACGTATATAGTCGTAATAATTAAGTTACAAAAGCGCATAATTACGAATCAATAAAGTTATTTATGCTCGAACTAAAATCGGGAGGTGATTTTTGGAGCAAATTGTTGGTGCACAACTACAAGAATGTAATTTGTTACTAAGTATGTCGAATAGAGAGATTAGTTAACAATTTTTTGAAAAAACAATATGAATTAGCAGTTACTCATATATGTATCAATATCTTGGTTCTTAACTTCTGATATATCATATTCCTAAAAATAAACCATAATAATTATCTATCTCTATTTAATTATTCTTCTCTCTATATATGTTGATTTTAACTTTGATAATTATTATCTATTATTTATTGTGCAAAGCATTTAACAAAGCACAAGGATAGAATCAATCTCCGTTTTGTAAAATTTGAATATTTTTTCACTTGTTTTTTAATAGAGAATATTTTAAATATTTTGATTTTAAAGTTTAAACAACAAAAATAAATGTTTAACGTCATTAGTTTTTAATTTTGTCACTTGTTTCTGTTATTTGTTTGAAAGCTAAACATGAATTTAAATCAATATTCAGTTTGAGTGGATATACTAGCAATTTCTATCAACATATTTGAGCTCTTTGTAGGACACTCATTAAGTTTTAAGCTTGTTCAAGTTAAGTCACTCATGTTTTATTTTATCTTAATTAGGTTACTCAGTTTTTAGTTTTGTCTCAATCAGATCACCCAACTTTCAGTTTTAGCTCTATTCGGTCACTCAATTCTGAATAAATATTATAATATTATCTTTTTAACATTCATATTATATGTTCTTATATAACTAAAACGTCATTAGAACCAACATTTTTTTATCAGTAAATATATCACTTACGATAATACAGTGGTCGCCTCTCTCATTATAGAACACATTAAAATTTAAGTGACCTAATTGAGATAAACTAAAAATTAGGTGATCTGATTAAGACAAAACAATATATGAGTGACTTAATTGTAACAAACTTAAAAACTTGTTTACTATTCTAATGTTTTCCCCACATAAAAACATTCAACAACAATATTGTAGTTTGCTTTCTCCTTTTAACTCTTTCATGGTTTATTTGTTTTACTTACGTCTTTCTCCGCCCATCTGCCTACTTTAGTGACGGGTCTAAAAGAAAAAAAGTTTAGTGATATTCCAAAATAAAATTTTGAACCTAGAGATATCATATACATGGTACGAAGAAGAAAAAAAATTACACTAATTTTGCATTTCATCAACATAATTAGGGGTAGCCATAAGCCCTTCATACATCCTCCCATGTCTATTATAGGGGTATCGATTGGGTTGAATTGAAAACCTGAACACACTTAAAATCGTTTAACTTGTACATAACATATGTAACTCATTAATCTAAATGAGTCAAGTGAACTGAATAGAATTAAATATGTCGTAATCAAGTTGTAAACTAGTTATAAACTAGTAGTCGGCTTGTAAAGGGGTAATAAATAAGGATGACAAACGAGCCCAAACCCAACGTATAAACAAATAACCCTCGCGATTGGTATATTCTAAGTATAGGACAGGGTGTAGGGTTGTTTTAAACATTTTAGCAGGTATGCGACGGACAAAGTATTAGGCGATACATAACCTGATTACATGAAGCCTGCATATCCGTTAATCTGAACTCATACTCAAACATTTTCTTTCCTTTCCATTTTCATTTCATCATTGGAATATGGTAATCTACTAATTAACTAATTTTTAGTTTTATATATCTAAATTTCTCGAGTTATAAAGTTATTATATGAAGGTTAAAACAGTAAGAAATGTATTTCAGGATCCCAACATATCAATAACTTCAACTAAGGATATCATACTGAGACACAATTTTGCAATCTGAGATACCAATATCCATTTAATGTCATCTATAATTGTACACCTTATAAAAATATATTTTCTTTTATTTTAAAATTTAATTGCACATTTGACATGTCCATATGTATAAACTACACAGGTCAAACACTTATCCAAACACAACATACTTAAATAAACAAATTAATCCAAACACATGTTTATTATATCTTACATAAGTTAGACATGAAGACTCAAAACCTTATTATTTAGATGTCACTTTCATGTTGCATTTAGAATCCCATAAAGAATTAACACCCATATATATAGTTAATGAACTTAGTGTTATAACTT
The DNA here is from genome assembly GCF_021521415.1 of Bidens hawaiensis. Taxonomy (NCBI): domain Eukaryota; kingdom Viridiplantae; phylum Streptophyta; class Magnoliopsida; order Asterales; family Asteraceae; genus Bidens; species Bidens hawaiensis. Next base: position 22,508 of record NW_027495290.1, on the reverse strand, counting down.
CATAACTTAAGTAAATATATACGGATATCCCAAAAAAGATCGACCTTGATACTTAAAGTATATATTATGATACACCAAAAAGGTAAAAGGAGCAAATTTTTAAATATAAAATTTTTAAATATAGTCACATGAAAATAGTTGCCAGAACACGTTTTATATTTTGTCTTCAAACATTGAACTTAGGAAAGGTGACAATCAAATTATTATTTTTCTACTTTTCAAGACAGTTACGTAATATATCACATGATTTTTCAATTCACCATCATAAATAAAATTTTAAAATATCAATCAAACTAGTTAAATATCTTTTGTTAACCTTATCTTTTCCTTTCTAACTAAATATATGAAATTTAACTAGTGTCGTGTCGTTACCTTTTTGAGATCAAAATGGAAGATAGTGTGAGCGTCTTGGAAGTTTCGTTTTTCCTTGTAAACAATAGAAAAAATTAAATAAAATATATCTAACATTAATACATTTGGAAAGTGTGTCCATTCGTAAATAGTCCAAAATCAAGGGAAGAAAGATTCAAATGAAGTATTATAATTTTTAATTGATGAAGGTAAAGTTTAGACATCCTTGTAAGTGCAAGTGACGGTCTTACCCGCACAATCACGAACAAGGAAGCCAAACTTAACTTACCATCTACCACGTTAAAAGGTTAACTTATGAACACTTAAAGAAGAAAAACCTACACGCAGGTCAGATATAGGTCTGAAGTTAAAGCCATCCTACTAAGTGCAAGTGACGGTTACACCCGCACAATCACGAAAGAGGAAGCGAAAACTTTAGTCCATTATCAACCACGTTCAAAGGTTTAACTTAATGCCTTAGAAATTTCGAAAAGGAAACCTACACGCAGGTCAGATAGAGGGTAAAGATTAGCCATCCTACCAAGTGCAAGTGACGGTTTTACCCGCACAATCACGAGGGAGGAGGCGAAACTTTAACCCATCATCAACCACGTTCAAAGGTTCTTATTCTAAACACTTGGAAAATTGCTAAATCAAACTAAGTATGCAAGTCATAAGTTTATAAAGCAAGGAACCCAAGGAAGGAAATAACAATCTTATACGCAAAGAGATTAATATTTCACAATCAATTACAAGAATGGCTGGGTAACTACCCGCCTAAAAGAAATCTATACAAAGCTAAGTCTATCCTAGCAGCGGGAAGGGATCTTCAGGATCAGGCTTCAGGGCCACCTCCGCTTGGGCCAGCACCATCAGAGCGCGGCTGCCCAAGGAAAGCCTTAAGGATGTTTAGCCCATCATCAGCAGCAGCGACTTCATTCACCTTCTCCACCACTGGATGCGGGAAGGCAGCGTACTGATTCACAGCTTGGTCATAAGCAGCTTCAGTATTAACATTGAATAAAGGGAAGTTGGAGGGCGGAAAGCCTCTCTCAGCAAACCCTAGACCAAGCAGGAAGCCAGTCTTCTGCCCATCCTCATGAGAAGCGTTGAGGGCTGCGCTCATTGCATCGTCGTAAGAGGTCTCTGAGAGGACCTGACGCACAACCTACAAAAGAATACTTAGAACATTTTCTAATTACGAGCAGAAAGCGTAAAGAAAAAGAGGATACCTGAGGCAACGCTTCTCGAAGCAACCATTGGAGGGTAGCTTGACTTTCTTTACAAGCACGTTCGGCTCCGCTTTTATCAAGGTTGGCAAGTTGAACTTCCTTGGCGGCAGCTTCTTCGACGCTTTTGAGTTTCCTTTCAGTACGGTCAAGCACCCCCCTCTGGTCAAGGATCTCCTGCAGCTTCTTGGCATCTTCCATTGCCAAGGCGTCATGAGCATGCTGAAGAGCCTTTAATTTGCATTTAAGCTGCTCATTCTCTTCGCGAAGTGGCTCAGCAACAGCTTCAGCCTTGGCAGCCCTCTCAGTTGAGTTTCGCGCAGTCTCCTTGGCCAGCCGAAGCTGTTCATTCACAGCTTGGGCAGCCTTGGAGCGGGCCTCGAGTCGCGCCTGGACTTCAACCTCAAGGGCCTTGAATGCCTTCTCCTTCTCGGCTGCGGCAGCGGCCAACTGCCGGTTCTCCTCCCGAAGAGCCCGCGCTTCAGATATATCTTTGGCGCGAGCTGCTTTTAACTTGTCGTTTTCACGACAAAGCAGCTCGACGCGGGGCTGCGTTCGGGCCTGGAGAACCCGAAGCTCATTGGTTAGCCTACCCTCTTGGTAGCTAGCCATGGCTTCCCCCAACGCACCATGAGGAGCAGCGTGGCGAGCCCAGTCCACGCACTCCACAGGGGTGCGAAGGGTTGTTCCTCGGCGTATGTTCCATCTTGGAACATACACTTCATTGGAATCCGACACTGCAAAAGAAACAAAGGCAGTTAGGAAAAGATGATAAAAATATGTAAAGGAAAAAGAACCCTACGTACCTGTAGGGTCAATGACAGGCCGATAGCCGCCAAACCCATCACCTGAACCTAAAGGAAATCCATCCAACAGGTCAGGCAGACGGGAAGGTGGCATAGATCGGCGGGAAGCCTTGCGCATACCTGAAGGTCCGGCCGTCGGTGCCGGTGGCGCAGGTATAGTGGCAGCCGCTGTGGTAGCCATGGTTGGCGCCACCTCCTCAGCAACAGTAACCGCCGGCTCCGTGAAAGATGCTGTAAAAATTGCACTCACGGCCGGCGGAGACACCTTCTCAGCTGGAACAGCCTCAGGAAGGCTGGAACCAGCGGAAGCAGGCGTAGACGCCTGGGTCGATGCCTCGGGAAGGCTGACCGAGCCTACCGTCATTGGCGGGGGAATACTTGCTCCAACTCCACCCTGGAATGCGTCAACATCCACACCTACACAAGCAAAAGTGTTAGAAAAATTTATGTTAAACAACAAATCTAGACAAGAATTATGGGGGTACTTACGGGGTTTCTTGAGCTTGAACGCACGGACGAGCGGGGGCGAACCCGATGGAGCCGGCCTCTTGACACCGGTAACCGTCGTTGCCGCTGCCTCCTCGGAGGTGACACCTGCAGCCTCCGGAGCGGTGGTCTCTTCACCACCGGGCTTCCCCGCCACCTCTGCATTATCTGACTCCGAGTCAGATAGGACTACCGGGTCGGCCGTAGAGGCCACCTTCTCCTTGCCCTTCGCGACGGCAGCCTTTCTCTTCCGCACCAGTGGAGGACCTTCTGCGGATTCCTCAGAAGAAGAAATGTCATGAACTCCAGCAGCAGGCACAGCTTTGAGAGGTTCAGGGTAGAAGATAGGCTTACCTGGCCGACGGTGGCTCAGGATCTCTTGGCCTGGCGGGTAAACCTCCACGAACCGACCCGCAGTCTGCTCGAGGATGGGCAACTCGTTCTCGTCCAGAGCACGAGTACCCATCCGCGCAGGACCATCTTCCTCCCGCGGATTCAGGAGCGACTGAAGATCGTTACCCTCTGAAATCAACAAGAAAGTTAGAAAAAATCGTAGTCAGCAAAAAAGAAACAAGACATACCATAAGGGGTAGAGTTCGAACCATATTCAAGGACGATCGGAACCTTATCCGCATTCGCCGCCTTCCACACCCGGCTCATCCCCAGCATCACCATCGCCGACTCCGGAAAACGGAAAACCGGGGACTGGACCCGGGATATCTTCGAAAACCATTCCGCCTCCTCGTAGTTAAGGGCGGGAAGGTTCGGAAGCGCCTGGCCATTCTTAAACTTCATGGCGATGGGGACGGCGCGAGCGGATATGAAGAAGAACTCTCTTCTCCATGAGCGAAGACTCCGCTCGGTGGTACAAATCTTTAAACCCTTTATACGGGTTGTAAGAGTGTACCACCCCTGGATGCACCTCCAAGTGTAGAAGGTCATCAGACGGTCAACAAAGGGCTCAAGGCCCAGTATCCGGCACACCCACTCAAAGTGCCGGACCTTGGCAATGGCCATGGGGTGCACCTCTGTCAGGTGCACACCGTGCCTCTCCAGGACACGGTACACAAACTTTGTCAACGGAAACCTAAGGTTTCCATAGACAAAGAATGCAGCATAAACCCCGATCTTGCCACTAGGGGCATCGTACACAGTATGGTGGGGTTCAGGAAACTCAGGCTCGAGAGACTCGAGCATGAACTTCCTGACGATATACTGGTACAGATCGACAGGAAGAGAACACTGGCATTCGCCAGCAGTCTTCTGATCATCAGTATCATGAGAAGACATGGTGGAAAAAAGAAAAAGATTTCAGAGTAAGGCTTTACTGAACAGAAAAATTTGCCGGAAATTACTTGAGAAGAAGAAGAAAGGTGAAAGTGTGAATTACAGATAACTCTCTTCCCCTTTATATAGTAATCGCAATTAATGCGGTGAATTTAATGCGGAGGAGAGAGAAATCAAAGGTGCAATGAAACTATGACACGTGGCAAAAAGCAGGCTGGCAACAGCTGTTGAAAGGACGTGTGCCAGTAATTTCGCGGCCACGCGCCAGAAAAATCACGCCCACGCGCCTGAAAAAGCGACTGGAATGACCATGTTCTGTCACGTCACCATAACTTCCTGCACGTCCTGACACAGTCAGAAGAAACTGTCGCGCGACGTTTCAGAGGTTTGGACTGTTCTTATCTTTTCACCAACTCTTCGAATTTCAAAATTCAAAATTCGAAAATATTAAAAAGTAAGCGGGAAAATCCCCCCTTACCTTGGCAAACAAGTAACCGTAAGACGGATGCGGGTACAGTGTTAAGGCGAAACCCTTCACACACCTAGCACCCGCAGGGAATTGAAGCCAAGAAAACCTTGGCAAACAAGTAACCGTAAGACGGATGCGGGTACAGTGTTAAGGCGAAACCCTTCACACACCTAGCACCCGCAGGGAATTGAAGCCAAGAAAACCTTGGCAAACAAGTAACCATAAGACGGATGCGGGTACAGTGTTAAGGCGAAACCCTTCACATACCTAGCACCCGCAGGGAATTGAAGCCAAGTATTCCTCGGCAACCAAGTAACTATAAGACGGGTGCGGGTACAGTGTAAAGGCAAAATCCTTCACATACCTAGCACCCGCAGGGAATTGACGCCAGGAATACCTTGGAAGTAAAGTAACCGTAAGACGAGCGCAGGTACAGTGTTAAGGCAAAACCCTTCACATACCTAGCGCTCCGCTGGGAATTGAAACCAAGAAGGATCTTCTGGGCAATGCTTGCGGAAACGGAAATAACATCCCCGCATAGCGGGAGCGTCGAGAACTACGTTGTTTGAAGCTCCAAGATGGAATTGGTGGTCTTAACATAATTGATCACTATGTTCGAAACTACCAAAACCTCATGGAAAATACATACAACTGGGACTCAATGCTCCTGACTTGCGAGGAGGTTACAGACCTACCCGCATCATACCCAAAGACCAAGCAGGAAACTCGGGCATTTCTGCAAGTGACAAGGACTTCCCATGGAAAACCTTACAAAACCCTTTTCAAAACCCTTTGCTTAAGTCCAAAAGTTCACCTCACTTTATTAAACACGCATGAGAAGAACATTGGACTGGGGGGACTTGAAGAGGTAGGTCCCAGCAGAGACCAGTTGGTCCCGCAAGACTCACCTTGAACAGGGTTGTCTGCGCAAAGGCCATCTGCTCCCGCAGGACCCACCATGCTCATAGAATCTTACGCGCAGTACGCAAGCTGTACACACAGGGAAAGCCTCCCAATGGTGAAGTACCCCGCCTGTTCCCGCAGTTGCGGATACAAGCCATCAGGGAAGGCTACCCGCAGACAGCAGGGCTACACGTACAAGACTAGCTACTTCAGCAGTCACGTGAAGGCATGAGCAAGGCGGGAACAATCCCGCCCAAATGAGCCAGTCTGATTCTGAAAGATCTTTTGTACCATACCTACCAAGGTATGGATAGGACAGACGATCTGACCAGAACAGCCCATGAGCCAATCACAGGGTGACAGCTCACCGACAACAGTGCGAGGAGGAGCACCCTCTAGTACTGTTTGTCACTATTAGCCGCTGCCTACTCACCAACCCTCACTGTGGAGCAGGCGCAGCCTACAGTTGGTGGAATAGTATTACTGTTGGCCGTAACCTATTCACCAACCAGCATGGCCTGCGTACAATCCACAGTCAGTGGGACGTGCATGGTCTACAGTTGGTGGAATAGTGCAGCCGACTTTATTACTGTTGGCTGTAACCTACCCACCAACCAGTATGGCCTATGCGTAATCCACTGTTGGTTGAACAGGAATACTATTCAGCCGGCTGTACCTTCTAGAAAACCTACCTTCGGCTATAAATACTCCAATATCTTGGAATGGTAAGATCATCTACAATCTCGTATAACTTACTTGATAACTGCTCTTATAGTATTCATATACTTTTATATTCAAAGAGCAATATAGACTGATTCTCACGCCGGAGGGTGGTCACAAGGAGGAACCCCCCCTTCTCAGTGACGAGCTTACGGTGTCTGTTTTGCAGGTTCCCTGAAGTACAACTTACTCTGCTGGACCTAACCTTCGTGGGAAACATTACCTGGCCCCCAGATTACCTATAATCTGCCCGGGGTTACTTAGTGTTTCTTCACGTCGTCTTTTTTTTTAACGGTCGTTTTATAAAAACACAAGAGGATCTATCAACAGCTAACCCTCGTATAGTTACGTACATCCATACATTAATCACACTAAATTATTTAATTGTTTGGTAGCCTCTTAATGGCTACTAAAAAATTATATATCTCTTAATTATTCATAACCTCTTAATGGTTAAAAGATAACCTTAAGTCTGAATAGTTAAGAGGCTATCTTTTAATGGTTATCTCTTTACCATTCAAACTTAAGGTTACCTTTTAACCATTAAGAGATTATGAATCATTAAAAAGTAACATTTTAATGATCAAAGGCTACTAAACAACCTTTTAGGTCATGGGGTATATACTCTAACCCAACACAGGTTAAAATGACATGACACTTTAAAATGGAATAAATCACTCCCCACATGTGTTAAGTTTGTTAAATAAAGGTCATGGATTATGTTTTTTTACCGGGTTAAAGATAAAGAACAACATATTAAATTAACATTTAATAGGGATGAGATGAAGTTACAAGGATTCAACGACTTCCTTTAGGTGAGATGGAGTAAAAGAGAGAAAAATGACTGATGATGTGGTTATGTGAAGTTAAGATGAGTTAGAGTTACCCCCATGGTCTTACCGTTATACTGTTATGGTAATTGTTTCCTTTCTCATATTTTGTTATCATCTACCATTTAAATGTTTTAACTTTCACTTAAATTATAGACAGAATTACATAAATTGTCTTTTATGTTTGTAGCAAATTTCACTCATTATTCTTTAACTTTAAAATTGATATGTTTTATCCTTTACGTTTACAAATCTTACAACATTTGTCATTTAACCCTAACTTAGTTTTTCTCATTAAGTCAGGTCAAATGCATGGTACATGAGGGTAAATTAGTCATTCACCTACTTATTTTGAAATAACACTTTTAATAACTAAAATTATATTATTTAATTTAAAACAAACTCTTTCTCTCTCTTAAACACACACACACACACACACACTCTCTCTCTCTCTTCTTGATTACATCCATCACCGTACAACCACAACCACGCATACACACTCTCTCTATACCAGCAAACCACTACCACAGTACCATCGGAGATACAACCACCGGACAACCACCATCGCAAGTTCCAAACCAACGACAACACCTCGCTTTTTCTTTCCAGCAGGACATCGTCACCTCCTCATGCTACACAACGGCGGCGGCGGTGGCGGCTGTTCTGGTTAACCGGAGCAAGACGCTCGGTTCAAAAACTTCGACCTGATTGTTCTACATCCTAGCTCTGTTACGTCATCATCTCCGACGTCGTCTCGTAAGTTATTCCGACCAAGACATGGCTGTCGGTTAGCATTGAAGAACTATCCCAAATCACCTTTATTTTACCATCCATTTCACCTTTATTTTCCCCAAATCACCACCAAACCCTAACCCTAATTCTTTCTTTTCTAGATGTGTCCAGGTTGGAGTTTGCGAATACTAGGATGCGATGTTATTATTTTTACGGTGTGGGGTGCGTGGTGGCGGTGGTCGGTAGGTGGTGGTGACAGATGGTGGCAGTGGTGGATGATGGTGGTGGCTATATAGTTTTGTCAAGACGGTGAAATGAAATGGTGAAAGGGGATGATATTATGTTTTTAATATAATTGAGTAAAATGACTAATTGCCCTCATGTGCTATGCACATGACCTGACTTAACGAGAAAAACTAATTGGGTTAGGGCTAAAAGACAAATTTTGTAAGATTTGTAAACGTAAAGGATAAAACATATCAATTTTAAAGATAAAGGATAATGAGTGAAATTTGCTACAAACATAATGAACAATTTCTATAATTTTGTCTAAATTATAGGAGCATTTCTTTCTTCTTTTTCGTTTTTTGGAATGACTAATTTATAGGAGCATTGACTACCCATATCATGTAATATTTGAATTTCTAGTTTATGATGTTAACTCCTAGTAACCGCAATACTTTAAAGAAAGTATTTACAAGTTAAGAATATTGTGTTGCTAAACGTACCTCCTTCCCTTCATTTCTACTAAACATACCCTCTCCCCCAAATTTTCCATTAATACAATTTAAACCTTTATGTTTATCCTTTATCATTTCGTCATCTTTTATTATCATTATTAATTAAAACAAGTTTTTTTTTATTTAAATAGTTTTTCTTTTCCTTTAATCTTTTTTATTATATTATAAATCATTTTTTTTGTTTTTAAATAAAAAAATTGTTTATGTAAAAAACGTTTTTTTTTAAATTAAAAAGAATATTTTTTTTCTACAAGTGTTTTAATACTTTTAGGGGTGTGTTTTTCTATTTTAAATAATTTTTAGAGATAACTGTCACACCCCGACCAAAGGCGGCGGAACATGCTGGGATGTAACGATTGCCCATAAGCACATGACACTAATTAAAGCGACAATATTTAACAAACTAATTTTATTTCACAACATCGAAAATGTCACATAACAAACTTGTTCATAAGATAAACATAACAAAATATAGCAAATAAATATTGTTCATTTTTGCTAATATCCTAAAGGTATTTGTGACGTTTTCTCCACAAGCTCCATAATCAACCAAGATATAAACCCGTAACATTTGACAAACTAAAGTTTATCAACACAAAGGCTGGTGAACAATTCATAAGTTTGAGCATATAGTAATAAAGAGCCACAAAACTCGTATACGAAACAATAAATAAAAGCAATAGTTTGGATAAAATCGCTAAAAGATTTACATTAGCGACACCTAACTATAATGGGATGACAAATAGTCTAGGATTTTATAGTTATCGTTAATTGCATTACGTTAACGACACCTTGCTACAAGGGGATGCCAAGTAGTGTAGGATTTATAAATGAACCAACCAAAAGCAATAAACACATAGGCATATAATCATAGAACACCAAATCGAGCAAGTATTTAAGTAAGGTATACAATAACGTTTGTGGTTTAATACCCAAGTATAAAACATTTAGTTTAGATAATATGAAATGTCACCCCTAAAATAAAAGATAGAAAACGGGGTATGAAAGTACTCACGTTCAAGTAATAAACTTGAAAGTTGATAATTTGGAGATTTGTCAGAACGATGGGTTTAACGAACAAAGCCTAATAGGAAAGAAGTTTCGGATTTAGAAAGGTTGTCTTGAAAGTCTTTAAAGAATATAAATGTTGAGAAATGTAAACAATAAGAGTTTCAAGATTTAAAATGTAACTATTTAAGAATTTATAATAATAACTCTTTAAAAATGTAAGTTTTCTCGAAACCGGGTTAAAGTATCTAACCTTAATATTTACACAACCTATGTTAAGTAATAAGGTGGGTAAAATGCAAGAATGCAAGTCTCTTGAGAATAAAGATACTAAAACGGGTTTTAACGAGTGTTCGGGTTGTTGGTTCGGGTCTTGACAATTGGTTAAACCCAAAGTCAACTTTCCAAAATATTAAATGTTATGAGATAACTCATAAAAATCAAGTAAGGCTTAACCAAGTATGTAGATCTACTGTTTTAGAACTAACAACGTACGTTAAGCGAGTGTTCGGTTTGTCGGTCCAAACTTTGTTATAAGATCAAGTTGGATCCAACATTTCCAAGTACTTAAGATAATAATTAAAATTAGTTTGTAAACTATTTTTTTAAAAATATACAAGTCTTGATAGCTAAAAACACACTTGTGTGTCTTAAGCGAGTAAAAGTCGGTGTAGTTCGGTTTGGTTCGGTTTCCATCTCACAATAAGTTCATAGATGGTTTCCACATGCCCAAATATTCAAGAACTTGTATAATAGTGTACAAATAAAAATACTTAAGTTTTACAACCAAAAAGTTAACAATAAATTCTTTAAACAAAAGTTCGGTTTACGGTTCGGATCTAGTTTTGGGTTAAGACCGAGTTTAGAATCTACTAACCCATAACCATGGAACTCATAAAAATGGTTTTATAAACTGAGATCTAACATTAAACATGTTTAAACAAGTATTTAACAAAAACTAGTAAGCAAAAGTTCGGCTTACAGTTTAGAACTATTTACGGTTAAACCGAAGCATAGACCCTCAAACTCAAAACCATGGAACTTGTAAATAAACTAAAATTAGCAGAAGTTAAGCATGGTTAGTATCTATCAACAAGTTATATATGTATATATATATCAAGAATACGAAGTTCTCCATGAAGCCTTGCCTTACGAGGTCCGAAACCTCACCGACCGGAGCCGGAGAAGCAACTACCAAAGGTAACAAGGGGTATTATATTATATATATGTTGTGCCACTATAAACAAGTATTAGTAAGGTTAGATGAACAATTTAGAAAGAAAGATTAAACTCAGTTTGACTTTTGGAAGTCAAACATTTAAGAACAACTAATAAACAACCTTGAATCTTTGATGTTTGAGAGAGTTTTTAGAGTTGTAGCAGGGGAAAATGAAGGGAAATGGGGGTGTATATATAGGGTAATGTTGGTGGTTAAATATGGGTGTTAAACACAAAAAGTTTCATGCAAAAAGGGTCCAAACAAAGCACAAAACAACAAATTAACGGGCCTGCTGACCTGATGGTCATCGCGCCACGCGATGGGGCTAGGTCACCCCCATCGCACCACGCTATGGGTGGTCACCAGATTTTCCAAACTTTCAAAAATGGCAGATTTGGCCCCTGAAGTTCGTTTTAATTGATTTTTACGCGTTTTAAAGATCGAAATGAATGTTTTCAAGAACCAACAAGTGTAAAACAATATTGTAACATAAAATCCATCATTTTGATTATATCCAAGGTTTTGATTTACAAAACGGGTCGGTTTACATAACAAAAGTTTACATAACGAATACGATTCGAGACCCGAAATTGACGAATGTCACAGTATCTACTACTTTAGGAAATTTCGTCCCGAAGTTTATACGAAGACAATGATGCAAACAAATTTGGATACTTCTCTTTCATTGTTTCTTCTTGTTTCCCAAGTGAATTCCACGCCACGCCGTGATTCCTATCGAACTTTGACTAACCGAATACGACTACGCTTGGTTTTCTTCTCGTTGCGATCCATGATCACAACGGGTCGTTCAACCATGATCATCGACTCATCGACACATACTTCGTCGAGAGTTATATGGAGATTAACCTTGGCTAAGCACTTTTTAAGATTCAAAACATGGAATGTCGGATGAACACCAGCAAGTTCTTGCGGTAGTTCGAGTCGATAAGCTACCTTCCCAACACGTTCAAGGATTTTGAAAGAACCAACGAAACAAGGAGCTAGCTTACCCTTATTTCCAAAATGGAATTCCCCCCTCCAAGGAGATACTTTTAGAAGGACAAGATCGTCAATATTAAATTCGATCGGTTTTCGCCGTTTGTCGGCGTAACTCTTTTGACGACTTCTAGCGGCTAGGAGGTTCTTACGGATTTGATCAATGATGTCGGTGGCTTCTTGTACCATTTCGGGTCCCGTGATTTGAGCTTCACCGATTTCGTTCCAACTAATCGGGGAACGACATTTACGACCGTAAAGAGCTTGAAAAGGAGCTAAATCAATGCTAGAATGATAGCTATTGTTATATGAGAACTCGATGAATGGAATGTGAGAATCCCAATTTCCACCGAAATCAAGAACACATACTCGTAGCATATCCTCGAGTGTTTGAATCATACGTTCGGATTGACCGTCTATTTGAGGATGATAAGCGGTGTTAAGATTGAGACGAGTTCCCAAGGCTTCTTGAAGAGATCGCCAAAAATGAGAGGTAAAACGAGCATCGTGATCAGAAATGATAGTCAATGGTAAACCGTGTCGGCACACAATTTCCCGAACATAGATTTGAGCAAGCTGCTCGACATAATACTTTTCGCGGATCGGAATGAAATGAGCAGATTAGTTAAATGATCGATAATCACCCAAATACTATCATTGCCTTTTTAGGTGTTGGGTAATTTAGTGATAAAGTCCATAGTAATGTCTTCTTATTTCCAAACAGGAATCGGTGGTTGCTCGAGTAGCCAAAAGGTCTTTGGTGTTCGGCTTTGACTTTCGAGCAAGTAAGACATTTAGATACAAACAACGCTACGTCCTTTTCCTTACCCGGCCACCAAAAGGTAGCACGAAGATCAAAATACATCTTATCCGCACCGGGATGAATGGAATACCGCGAATTATGAGCTTTATCGAGAATGCAAGTACGAAGGTCAATGCAATTAGGAACCCACAAACGATTGAGAAAGTACAAAAGACCATCGGGTTTGGTTTCGAGTTGAAGTTCGGCTCTACATGACATTTCGTCGTACATGTTACATTCTTCAACGGATGCACGTTGAGCTTGGAAGATACGAATTTGAAGATCGATTTGAATGACGACGCTTTGAAGCAGAGCGGATTTGACATTAACCTTTCGACTTAGGGCGTCGGCTACAACATTCGCTTTACCGGGATGGTAGAGAATCTCGCAATCGTAATCACTAAGTAATTCGACCCATCGTCTTTGTCTCATGTTGAGATCTTTTTGGTCAAAAATATGTTGAAGGCTTTTATGATCGGTAAAAACCACACATTTCGTACCATAAAGGTAATGTCTCCAAATTTTTCGAGCGAAAACGACGGCACCAAGTTCGAGATCGTGAGTCGTATAGTTCTTCTCGTTGACCTTAAGTTTCCTTGATGCGTAAGCGATGACTTGACCTCGTTGCATGAGAACAAAACCAAGTCCTTGATGAGAGGCATCGCAAAATACAACGAAATATTCGTTTCCATCGGGAAGGGTTAGAACGGGAACATTGCAAAGCATGTCCTTGAGAGTACAAAAGGCTTCCTCTTGCTTCGAACCCCATTCGAATGGTTTCCCATTGTGAGTAAGGGAGGTAAGAGTCAAAGAGATCTCAGAAAACTTTCGGATGAAATGCCGATAATATCCGGCCAAACCGAGGAAGGATCGAATTTCCGTGGGAGTCGTTGGAGTTTTCCAATCCTTAACGGCCTTAATTTTAGCGGGATCAACATGAATACCTTTGTCGTTTACGATATGTCCTAAAAATTGAACTTCTTCTAGCCAAAATTCGCATTTTGAAAACTTGGCATAAAGTCGTTCGTTTCTAAGGAGTTCGAGAATGGAACGTAAATTATGTTCATGTTCGGCTTTGGATTTAGAGAAGATAAGAATGTCATCAATAAAGACAATAACGAATTTATCAAGGAATGGTTTGCAAACGCGGTTAATGAGGTCCATGAATACCGCAGGTGCATTTGTTAACCCGAAGGGCATAACCAAAAATTCGAAATGTCCATATCGAGTACGGAAAGCGGTTTTAGGAATGTCTTCTTCGTGAACACGCAATTGATGATAACCCGATCGAAGATCGATTTTGGAGAAACAAGTTGCGCCTTGAAGTTGGTCGAATCGGGTCGTCAATACGTGGCAAGGAATATTGATTTTTGATGGTAAGTTTGCTAAGCTCTCGATAATCGATGCACATACGAAACGAACTATCCTTCTTTTTCATGAAGAGAACAGGAGCGCCCCAAGGAGAAGAGCTAGGACGAATGAAACCTTTATCGGAAAGTTCTTCGAGTTGGTTCGACAATTCTTGCATTTCCGACGGGGCTAAAAGATAAGGAGCCTTGGCCACGGGCATCACGTCGGGCACAAGGTCGATTCGGAATTCAATCGGACGAACGGGTGGAATACCGGTGACATCATCGGGAAAGACGTCGAGGAAATCACGAACAATGGAAATATCTTGGATTTTCCTTTCCTTTTTATCTTTTGTCATCGAGAGAGCTAGAAACGGAACGTACTTTTGGCGTAAGTACTTTTGCAATTGGGAGCACGGCATGAGATTAAGTCTTCTAGAAGTAGCGTTTCCAAAGACTTTAAGAATTTTACCGTTGACTAGCGGAATGCGAATGAATTTATCGAAACAAACAACTCCGGCACGGTGCAAAGATAACCAATCCATGCCTACTATCACATCGAAACTTCCCATTTGCATCGTGATGAGATCGATAGAGAATTTATGACTAGCAAGGATGAGAGTACAATCGCGGACGACAGAGTTGATAGTAATAGAATTGCCATTGGCGACTTCAACAGAAAATCGGTCGGGAAAGCTTAGTTCGAGGCATAACAAGTTTCGATTCAAATTTCAAAGATATAAAACTTCTATCGGCAACAGTATCAAATAAAATAGAAGCCAAATGATGGTTAAAAAAAACATACCGTTCACGACATCGTTTGCCACTTGAGCTTGATTTGCATTCATCATAAAAGCTCGCCCTTGGTTGCCATGGTTGACTTGAGGTGCTTGTTGTGGAGGTGGTGCTTGTATAACTTGGATGGGTTGGATGAGTGGTGCATTGAGTTGGGGAAGTTGGGGTTGATAGGTTTGAACTTGGTAAGCTTGGGTTTGGTAGTATGGTATGGTGACGGTTTGAGCTTGGTTGACAAAAGTTAATCGTGGGCAATTATTGCGGAAATGGTTAGGATCACCGCAATTGAAACAAGCTTGGGGTTGGTTGGGTGGGTAGGGTGCATAACGGTTTTGGGAGTTTTGGGGTAAGGTTCTTGGTTGGTTTGGTTGGTTAGGTTGGGTTTATTGGGTGGATCGACAAGTGGTGTTGAGATGGCCAAGTCGGTTACAAATGGTACAACGACGACAAGGCATGTTTGGTGGGTGGTGGAGTTGGCAAGTGTTGCATAGAGGGGCGTGGTGACCGGTATAGGGTCTTCGGTTTTGGGGAGCTTGGTTTTGGTTTTGTTGTGGTTGGGGTTGGGTAACAGCAAAGTTTCGGTAGTTGGTCTTGGGTTTCTTGTTGTTGTTGTTTTTGTGTCGGGAAGAGTTGGAGTAGTTTATAGCTTGTGGTGCGGGTTCAACCTTAGCTTGAGTTACGGGCTCAGGCTTGGCTTTCTCACTCGGTTTCTTGAGGGTTAGAGTTCCCTCCTTCACATGATTTTCCGATAACGCACCGGCTAAGGTGATGGCGTCCTCAAGATTCACGGGTTTGCTACTCATAACGGAGTATCGGATTTGCATTGGTAAACCCCAATGAATTTGTCAAGCTCACGTTCAATCGGGGTAACCAAGTGAGGGACAAGATGCTCAACTCGTGAAATCGGAGTGAATAGGCGGCACTATCACCACTTTCTTGCTTTAGTTTCAAAAATTCTTTCTCAAGCTTTTGGATCTCGTGTTTGGGATAGAATTTCTTCATCGTAAGCGCCTTGAGATCAGCCCATGGAAGAGCCATAGCCGTATCCGAACCTTGGAGGTGCATAGCACTACCCCACCATGTTAGAGCGGTCTTTCTAAACATGTTAGAAGCGAAATTTGTCTTTTCTGCTTCGGGCATTCTCTATGTTGAAACACACTCTCGATCGATTCGAACCATTGCAACAAGGTAGTCGCACAGTTGGTTCCAAGGAACTCGGACGGGTTGGCACTAGTAAATTGCTTGTACAAGTAAGATGCGGGTTTGGGTTCAATGGGTGCAACAACGGGTGCAGGTTGGGTAGCTTCGATTTGGGTTATAAGTTCGGGAATCACAGAGGCCATTTTTTTGGCGACGAAAGCAGCCATACATCGGTTGGAGTTCTTGCGCGGTCTTAGTGGAGGCATGCTAAAAGATTATAAAGAAACGGAATAAGTTTTGGGTAAAAAGAAATGAATATGAAGGTGTATAAAAAAATAAAGTAAGATGAAGTTTAAAATATTGATTGTGAATCCTAAAGTTAGTAAGGAGAAGATGTTAGTGTTAGATAAAATATAAAGCTTTTGTATATTAACAACAAACTGAAAACAATCGTAAATGATTTTTGAGAAGTTAAAGCTTGAAAATTTGAGATTTTGAGATTTAGAGAGTCGGAAAATCGTACATGAACCACCATGATTTGATATTCCAACACTAAAAAGTTTTTATAAAACACCATATTGGAGTCTAAACATGTGCACGAACCACCGCGACTTTGTCATGTTTTCGACTCAAATAACGATAAACGTCATGTCAAAACACTAGTACACGAACCACCGTAGTTCTATTGTTTTGACACCGAAAAATTTGGATGGCGACCAGAACGCTCGCATTCGATTACTTAAAGTATTGATATGTATAACACAATTTGTGGCCTAGAAAACGAGCACTATAATCCAACCATGCCAGGTAAGTAAATCACCTTCGATTCTTGGAATCTTTTTGTCAAATGGTCGTTTTATAATGTCTCATTTACTATGATGGCTACAAACCCGATATACACGCAACCTTTAAGTGATTTGAAAGAACGGGATCCAAGTTAATCTTGTAATCCATAAAACACAATGAAAATCTACTTTTTTACGTTTTAAGGTAAGGATACAGTGGAAATACCATGCAAGTGTGTGTATGTGAACATTTAGGTTATTGGTGAATTTTAAACAAGTTTATAAATAACATGCGATATTAAAAATTGAAATAGAGTAAACACGTATGAGCACACGTATAGGACCCTAAGCATAACAATTCTAGGTCGTTACGTCTAACCACCTATCTTATTGTCATGGCTCTGATACCAATCTGTCACACCCCGACCAAAGGCGGCGGAACATGCCGAGATGTAAGATTGCCTATAAGCACATGACACTAATTAAAACGACAATATTTAATAAACTCATTTCATTTCACAACATCGAAAATGTCACATAACAAACTTGTTCATAAGATAAACATAACTAAATATTGCAAATAAATATTGTTCATTTTTGCTAATATCCTAAAGGTATTTGTGACGTTTTCTCCACAAGCTCCATAATAAACCAAGATGTAAACCTGTAACATTTCACAAAATAAAGTTTATCAACACAAATGCTGGTGAGCAATTCATAAGTTTGAGCATATAGATATATAGTAAGAAAGAGCCACAAAACTCGTATACGAAACAATAAATAAAAGCAATAGTTTGGATAAAATCGCTAATAGATATACGTTAGCGACACCTAACTATAATGGGATGCCAAATAGTCTAGGATTTTATAGTTATCGTTAATTGCATTACGTTAACGACACCTTGCTACAAGGGGATGCCAAGTAGTCTAGGATTTATAGATCAACCAACCAAAAGCGATAAACACATAGGCATATAATCATAGAACACCAAATCGAGCAAGTATTTAAGTAAGGTATACAATAACGTTTGTGGTTTAATACCCAAGTATAAAACATTTAGTTTAGATAAGACGAAATCTCACCCCTAAAATAAAAGATAGAAAACGGGGTATGAAAGTACTCACGTTCAAGTAATAAACTTAAAAGTTGATAATTTGGATATTTGCGGGAACGATGGGTTTAACGAACAAAGCCTAAAAGGAAAGAAGTTTCAGATTTAGAAAGGTTGTCTTGAAAGTCTTTAAATAATATAAATGTTGAGAAATGTAAACAATTAAAGTTGCAAGGTTTAAAATGTAACTATTTAAGAATTTATAATAATAACTCTTTAAAAATGTAAGTTTTCTCGAAACCGGGTTAAAGTATCTAACCTTAATATTTAGACAACCTATGTTAAGTAATAAGGTGGGTAAAATGCAAGAATGCAAGTCCCTTGGGAATAAAGATACTAAAACGGGTTTTAACGAGTGTTCGGGTTGTTGGTAAGAGTCTTGACAATTGGTCAAACCCAAAGTCAACTTTCCAAAATATTAAATGTTATGAGATAACTCAGAAAAATCGAGTAAGGCTTAACCAAGTATGTAGATCTACTGTTTTAGAACTAACAACGTACGCTAAGTGAGTGTTCGGTTTTGTCGGTCCAAACTTTGTTATGAGATCAAGTTGGATCCAACATTTCCAAGTACTTAAAATAAAAATTAAAATCAGTTTGTAAACTTTTTTTAAAGAAATATACAAGTCTTGATAGCTAAAAACACACTTGTGTGTCTTAAGCGAGTAAAAGTCGGTGTAGTTCGGTTTGGTTCGGTTTCCATCTCACAATAAGTTCATAGATGGTTTCCACATGCCCAAATATTCAAGAACTTGTATAATAGTGTACAAATAAAAATACTTAAGTTTTACAACCAAAAAGTTAACAATAAAGTCTTTAAACAAAAGTTCGGTTTACGGTTCGGATCTAGTTTTGGGTTAAGACCGAGTTTAGAATCTACTAACCCACAACCATGGAACTCATAAAAATGGTTTTATAAACTGAGATCTAACATTAAACATGTTTAAACAAGTATTTAACAAAAACTAGTAAGCAAAAGTTCGGCTTACAGTTTAGAACTATTTACGGTTTAAACCGAAGCATAGACCCTCAAACTCATAACCATGGAAATTGTAAATAAACTAAAATTAGCAGAAGTTAAGCATGGTTAGTATCTATCAACAAGTTATATATATATATATATAATATATATATTATATATATATCAAGAACACGAAGTTCTCCATGAAGCCTTGCCTTACTGAGGTCCGAAACCTCACCGACCGGAGCCGGAGAAGCAACTACCAAAGGTAACAAGGGGTATTATATTATATATATATATATAATATATGTTGTGCCATCATAAACAAGTATTAGTAAGGTTAGATGAACAAAATTAGAAAGAAAGATTAAACTCAGTTTGACTTTTGTAAGTCAACCTTCAAGAACAACTAATAAACAACCTTGAATTTTTTATGTTTGAGAGATTTTTTGGAGTTGTAGTAGGGGAAAATGAAGTGAAATGGGGGTGTATATATAGGGTAATGTTGGTGGTCATATATGGGTGTTAAATACAAGAAGTTTCATGCAAAAAGGGTTCCAACCAAAGCACGAAACAACAAATTAACGGTCTTGCTGAACTGATGGTCATCGCGACACGCGATGGGGCATGGCCACCCCCCCCATCGTGCCATGCTATGGGTGGTCACCCGGATTTTCCAAACTTTCAAAAATGGCAGATTTGGCCCCTGAAGTTCGTTTTTAAGTGATTTTTACGCGTTTTTAAAGGACCGAAATGAAATGTTTTCAAGACCCAACAAGTGTAAAACAATATTGTAACATAAAATCCATCATTTGATTATATCCAAGGTTTCGATTTACAAAACGTGTCGGTTTACATAACAAAAGTTTACAAAACTAATACGATTCGAGACCCGAAATTGACGAATGTTACATTAACTTACTTTAAAAATAAACACATTTTTTCATCAATAAAACAGCTTGAACAATATACGGACTTGTATGGATGAGCAAAATCGGTACTAGTTAGTTTGGATCATGTGAGAACCATTTAAAATTGAGAACTCTGAGAACCATTTTAGACCACAAAAACCCTTCAAGAAGAAATTAGAAAAAATAATAAAAAAAGAATATAAATCCAAACCAAATACGGAAAATAAAAAGGCAAAAAAAACTGAAACGTTTATCTAGTATCCCGGTTTCAAAAAAAATCTCGGTTTTGCAAAATTATACATATATGTATAATACTAATAAAACAAGTATATACATATATGTATATAACATTTTATTTTTTATACACATATGTACAATTAAGATACTTGATAATGTACATATCTGTATATTATGTAGCTGAAGATAAATGATAATATACATATATGTATAATTAGCAAAATCGAGTTATTTTTAACAATATCGGGATGCTAGATAATCGTTTATTTTTTTTTACTTTTTTTAAATTTTCGTTTATTTTAATTTTATAATTTTTTAAATATTTTATAAAGGTTTTTTATGTGATCCAAAATAGTTCTCAAAGTTCTCAATTTCAAAAATTCTTGGAGTTTATGGTTTGTGGATCTAGTATCCTTAAATTATTTAAAGTATCATACACGCTAGAGTTTGTGGTTTGAGGATCTAGTATCTTAATCGTTCTTATTTTAATAGGATGTTACCCCCAATGTATAAAAGTGAAAACGGGGGATGAAATATACTCACTTGGAATAAGTGACCTTGAAGATGAACTTGTCCAAAAGATAGCTTGGGGAAAGGGCTCGACGAGTTAAAGGACGAATCCTAGATTTAATAGGTCCCTTAAGTAGTTGGATGTATTGTGAATACCAAGTAAAAATAAAAGACAAGTGGAAATAAATAACAAGTTTGGGGTTTTAAGGTGAAATAAAACTTAAGTAAATAAAATGACGCTTTAAAAAGTAAGTTATCTCGAATCAAGTCTCGGTGTTTTTATCCATAAGTTTTACTTAACCTTTGTTAAGTAAATGTGTAGGGATTGGGTTTAATGCAATGCACTACCCTTGTTTAGATAAATACCAAAACGGGATTTTTACAAGTGTTCGACTTAGTCGGTTCGGGTCTTGATAATTGGTCATGTCCGTATCTGATATTCCAAAAAGATAAATGTTAGGAGAATACTCATTAAAACAGAAAGCTTAACTAAGTTAGAAGTCCTATGAGGAAGAACTCCAAACGCCAATGTTAAGCATGTGTTAGGTCTTGTCGGTTCAAGCTTGTTATTAGATCAAGTTTGTTCCGACATCCCAAGTACTTTGAGTAAACATTTATAATCCGTTTATAAAAAGATCATTAAAGAAAATATGAGATTCGGTGGTCCGAAACACAACTAGTGTATTTTAAGCGAGTGAACTCGGTTTGGTTCAGTTTGTATGATTTGGTTGGTTCAAGACTTGGTATATGATAACGTTTGGGTTAAACTAGTTACAACACACAGTAAGTAACCTAATATGCATCCATACATGAAAGACATTCACAAAGACGCATATGGAACCAAAACTGATTATAAATTAATACCAAGTACGCATATGCATCACAAGCAAATACAATAAAAACTTTACCAAAACATGAACCAATCAAAATAATAAACCAAAACAAAGAATAAAACGAGTCTAAAAAGTAATTCACCCAAACCCAGGCAGTATAACAGTTTAGCCAATCATAATTACGAATGAAACAAAGATTAAATATATATTGCGGGTTCATCGTAAAAAGAAATAAATATGATTGAGCTACTAGCGTGCTTAAATTAATTGAGCAGCCTGCTTGCTTGAATAATTCACTTTTGGCCGTGAGACTTTGATGTGCGTGCGAGCTAGACGTGCTAGGCTGCTTTCTTTAATTCTCTTTTTTTTTTGTAATCCTACATACCAACAGGGGTGCGTATGCCTCCTGTTCACGTCTCCATTCAGCCCCCCTTTTTTTAATTATTGGCTTGTAGCTTTAGGGGTGCCCCCCCCCCCCCCCCCCCCCCCCCCCCACAAAGACAACAAAGGGCCGCTCTATCCAACTGCCCACCAAACTCCTATTATATTTGTTATCTCACCGACGTATAGATGGGCCACAATTTAATCTCATGTACCTTTAACTCAGCCCACACTAATTGTTGGTTTCATTATTCTAATATGCCTGCTCCCTTTTTTCGATTAACCTGTTACACAACTAAAAATAATTATTAGTTCATAATCATAATATTCGAAAAACATGATTTACTCCTAACAAAATTTGTTTTGAGACAAATTAATAGTAGGCCCATTACTTATCTTTCTTTTTAAATGGTTATTATTAACGGTGTCGATTTGCATGTTTTAGCTCGTTGTCTCAAAAACCTTAAAACTCAATATGAACCAAATAGAAATATATTCAATAAAAACCTGGTCCAAAATACTTGAAAGTGTAGTAAAATATTTATAATATTTATATATATTTAGCCCATATCATGGGTCCAACATATCCATATCATAATAACAAATATAAAAAAAGTAAATAAAAGAACTTAAACATTTGAATCTTATATACGACTTGTTTTAAATTAATGAAATAAAGAGTTAAACGAGAGTTCGATTTCGGTTCGGTCCTTGACTTAGCATGAGACCGAGGTTGGTTTTCACATACCCAAAACTATAGAACTAATATAACCTCTTGAAACTTAGATCTTACACACAAACAGGAAGCTTAAATGAATCAAAAGTTAAAATGGATTAAAAAGCCTTTTCATGTATATTTGCACATTTTGTATATTTTTAGTTTGCATTTTTTATTTATTTATTACTAATTGTTTTC